>NC_139579.1:2265804-2315804 GCF_946808225.1 Silurus aristotelis
AGCAAAACCTTCCTCTCTCTCTCTCTCTCTCTCTCTCTCTCTCTCTCTCTCTCTCTCTCTCTCCTTCTCATTTGTTCTTCTTTTTTCCTCCTCTTGTCTTACCTCACAATCTCGCCCACACTCTGCCCGCCTGCCCGTTTCCCTGGCAACAGCTGCTTCCTGTTTGTCCGTCTGGTCTATTTTTTCCAGGAGGTGCTGTGGGCTTCACTATGCTAATCGTTTTGTGTGTGTGTGTGTGTGTGTGTGTGTGTGTGTGTCCCACTTGAAGTAAAATAACATAGTTTTACCTGAAAGTAAAGTCTGGATCAGTACTTACATGATGTTCCTACACCTGCCCTGAGCCTGTTCCTGTCTGTATCTCCTGTGAGACTAATACGATTTGCAGGACACTGGTTACGTCCTGATCCTCCTGCAGCTCCTTGCGTGGGCGACCTCATAAAAAGACCTCATGAACACCTTAACTGGAGCCAGAGCGAAATCTCTCAGTGATTCTGTTCTCATGTTCTCTCTGTTTTTTGGACACCTGACCAGAAGTATGTGCTGCTTTCTTTCCCCTTCCACAGTTAGTCTCCATTTGCTCCTATAAGAACCTCCAGTCTTCAGGAAAACGTTCCACTAGATTTATTTTTCCACTAGATGTAGGTGAGAAGGTGAGGAGGTCTGGGGTGCAGTCAGTGTAAAATATTAGCAGGAGATCTTCTACACACTTCCAACCATGTGAAGCAGATCTTCATGGAGCCGGCTTTGTGCACAAGAGCATCGTCATATTGGACTTTGAGATACAGCGTTGGCTGACACACTTATCTAGAGCCCTGGTAGCTTGGTGGTGCTGGGTTTTGAACTTATAACCATCCAATCCAAGGTCCAATGCCTTAAACACTGAGCTACCACCTCCACAGAATACAAATAAGCAGATATAGGTTAAGGGCTTTGTTCAGGTGCCCACCACTGGTAGTATAATAGTGTTGGGATTCGAACCCATGACCTCCCAACCCAAGGTCCAATGAAAGGTCTTAGAAACCTCTAAGAAACCACTAAGAAACCCCTCCGCACAAAACAAATTAGCACATATTGAGTTAAGGGACTTGTCACATTACCCTCAATGCGGTATTTCTGCCAAACGTTACGCAGTGGTGTGATGAGGCGTTACTATTACTGACCTGACGTCGAGCTAATTTCCTGTAACAGCGAACTGTAACAGCCGGTTGCCAAATAATGACAATTTCCTCTATTTTTGTTTAGCAATTTCTAGCTACATAATGCTTAAATATAGTAACATTCTCCAAAATATCGAACACAGCGTGAGCTTCTCCATCCAGGCCCAGAAGATCGTGCTCCAAACCTCTATAACTGTAAAACTAAATCTGACCAATCAGAGAGCAGAATCACAAAGGAGTGCTTTAAACTTGGTCTCTCCAAACTTCTCATTACCATGACCTTTACTTTGACCTTCAGGATTCTAAAGTCAACCCGGTTTCACATGAGAACTGTGTTCTCATGTCACCATGTGGAACAAGTCTTTACAATTTGGAATAATGAGGTTCCTCGCCAAGAACCGGGTGGTTGTGAGGTCAAATCCAAGCCAATGAATGGATTTAATAAAGTGGACCACCTAATAAGTAACCGTGTGTGTTCAGTCTGGTGTAGGTCTGGGGAAATCCACTGCATTACCTCTTCAACCAAACTGACCTCAAGTGTGTGTGTGTGTGTGTGTGTGTGTGTGTGTGTGTGTGTGTGTGTGTGTGTGTGTGTGTGTCAAGTCAAGTCAAGTCAAGTCAAGTTTATTTGTATAGCGCTTTTCACAACAAACATTGTCTCAAAGCAGCTTTACACAAATCAACAGTTAAGGTGAATGGTGTGAATTTGTCCCTGATGAGCAGCCGTGGAGACTGTGGCAAGGAAAAACTTGTGTGTGTGTGTGTGTGTGTGTGGGGAGGGGGGACTTGAAGAGACAGATAAATTGTTTAAATGTGTGTGTGTGTGTGTGTGTGTGTGTGTGTGTGTGTGTGTGTGTGTGTGTGTGTGTGTGTGTGTGTGTTAAAGAATGTGTGTGTGTGTGTGTGTGTGTGTGTGTGTGTGTGGTTAAAAATTTCTGGCATAGCTGAACGGTGTCATTTCACATCTTTTCCCAGGCTTTTGGTCTTCAAACGGAGCTTTTTAATGTCAGTCAGAGGGTGAAGAAAAGAGAGAGGGAGAGAGTGTGTGTGTGTGTGTGTGTGTGTGTGTGTGTGTGTGTGTGTGTTGAGTGATAAACTCCTGATGTTGGCTGAGTGAGGTGAGGGAGTGTGTAGGAGGATCTCGTTGTGTTCCAAACCCGTCTGTTGTTGTTGTTGTCGTTTCTCTCTTCTCTTCCTGCTCCAAGAGCGAAAGCCACAGAGGATAAAACAGAGCGCTGCGAGAACTTCAAAGACACGTGAAGAATTTCTCAAATGTAAGGTTCTCCAAAGACCACATCAAACAAAAGGAGCTGAGGAAGGAGGGTGATGAGGAAAAGTGTGTGTGTGTGTGTGTGTGTGTGTGTGTGTGTGTGTGTGTGTGTGTGTGTGTGTGTGTGTGAAAACACTGCCTCTCCAAACCACCTGTAGGTTACTAATCCATACAGAGTCAGCTGGGGGGAAAAGCCTGTTAACTCGCATATAATCACATATAAAACTCTGTGTGTGTGTGTGTGTGTGTGTGTGTGTGTGTGTGTGTGTGTGTGTGTGTGCTTGTGTGTACATGTGTACGTGTGTGTGTGTAGAACCTCAAACACTCACAGTCTACTTGAACTCACCAGCTGAGCAAGGGAGAGCTCACAGCCCACACACACACACACACACACACACACACACACACACACACACACACACACACACACACACACACACACACACACACACACACAGCATTTTACATCACAGAGCTTTTTGCATTGTGTCAAGTTATCGATCGTCACAGTTTAAAATATCTCCACACCTTTACTTCTGAAGTTTGAAACACACACACACACACACACACACACACACACACACACACACACACACACACACACACACACACACACACACACACACACACAGGTTTACTGTGCATGCATCCAACCAATACCTGCTCACTATCTATCTATCTATCTATCTATCTATCTATCTATCTATCTATCTATCTATCTATCTATCTATCTATCTATCTATCTATCTATCTATCTATCTATCTATCTATCTATCTATCTATCTATCTATCTATCTATCCTTCTCTACCTGCTCACCATCCCTCAGTATACCTTTTCCCTATCCCTCCATCCATCCTCTTCTTCATCATTAAAGTTAATAAAACACAACAGTTATATTTTTACAATCTTTTTTAATGTCAGCCAATCACATTTCAGGATGCCGTGTCGATTTCCAGTAATCCCGCCCACTGCTGAACCGGTCAGCTTCTCACTTTTGACCCACTTGTCCTCGTTCCTGTGCAGCTTAATATCCTCTCAGTCTTTCTTTCGGACAATCAGTCGATCCTTCCTTCCTCTGGACCCGCCGTGATCCTGAGAACACGACCACTGGGTTCCTGTTTCCTTCCTGTCTGTCTGCCACAACCTGTCTCACTCTCTGATTCTGGTCTCCAGCTCTGGTTCTGTCTCTGTCTCGCCTCGTGTCTGGATGACGAGCGACTCGGGAAACCCCGACTTCCGGACTTCTGCTTGTGCTTCCTGGCTTCCAGACATTCCTCTCTCTCTCTCTCTCTCTCTCTCTCTCTCTCTCTCTGTCTCTCTTTCCTACTATATTTACCATAATTTCGTACGTTTTATGTATTTTTAGATACTTACATGCAGGAATATTTAAAGCGCTGTTTTTATCTGGAAAAATTAATAAGATCAGCTTCATCTGAGCAAAATCGAGCGAAAGAAACCAAATCCCGTGCATCTGTTTTTCGAATTTAACGCTAATCTGCAACCACTGTGGATTTCAAACAAATAAACAAAACACACATCCTCCTTCCTCACTAGTTTAAGCTGTGACATCACAGGAAGTGACTAACGTCGTCGGCCAATAGGTCACTTACAGAGACCATATTTGGTGTCATTTCATTATATAAAAAAATCAATTATCTAAGAACGCCCGATAAAAACGAATAAACAGGAATGAAATGACGAACCGGAGATCTTCCTGATTCCATCATCGAGGGCAAGATGAAGCCTGTTTGGTTCAAATAAACACACTAGACATTCATGTTGTTTTGTTGAATGCTGAGCTCTGTATTGAATAAAGTACTGGGACACCAGACGTCTTTTCCCACAGTGGCGGAGCCGGGGATTTTACGATCATCACTGAGTGTCGTGAGAGTCATACATTATCGCTTAGACACGATATTTGGGAAAAAGGGCATCTAACCTAGCTCCGCCCCCTGCTTCTCCAAAATTTGTTTTGGAGGCGAACGATTGAACAAGTCGCCTTTGGATGCTGTAGCATGATATTTGTCTTTTATATGAACTACGAGATCTACCATGGTGGATATGGTGGAAGATCTCCTGCTTTAGAGCTCCAACCCTATTAAACACCTTTGTTAACACTGCATCAGAACCTGACTGGAAGATCCAGATATAAATGAACAGGACATGAGATGTAAGAAGACCATCACTAAAGACCATCTCTGGTCCATCATATGTTTTGAGTGATCCGATCACAATGTGTCTCCAGGACCCATTGTCTTCTTCCCAGTAGTGACTATCAGATGCCAAGTAAATACAAGATCAAAATATGAGACCGTTTCCTGTTTTTTTTTTGCGAATTGTTTATATGAGATTATGTTTGAGAAGGTCAAGAGCTTCACAAGGAAACTGTAGGTGCTGCTTAAAAGCATCTACACACACCTTCAGAGGATCATCAAAGCAGAACTTAATAATGAAACTGACTGGCAGTGTATCGGCTTTGAAGATTTTCTCCGTGTTGACGCTCTTTCCTGACATCGCACGTCACACCTCTTGTAGCATGTGTCTTCGTTTCTGGACGTCCAGCAAGACATCAAAGACCGTGATGTGAAAAGTCAAGCGGATAAATTAGTCACACCCCCTTTCATCTTCGTTAAAAAAGAAAAGGAAAAAAATGAAGATCTACAAACATTACCTACTAACATCAGGGGAGAGATCTCACGTCGGTCCGACCTCAAACATCCTGCCTTAAGTGGCGTGTTACAGGAAGTGAGACACAGCGGGAATGATGCAGAAATACACTGGTTAATATTTCTATCAATATTCGATTGATTGAATGAGATACGGTGAGAAATGAACCAAACACACACACACACACACACACACACACACATACACACACTCATGCTTCGGGACTTCTGGCTCTCCACAGGGTTTCTGCAGTATCTCAAGTAACGGGACTCAATAAAAGCAGAGTTGTGCTCCAGTGATCTCACGTAATGAACAGATGCAGGAGTGAAACCGTAAACACGCAGAGTTCAGGATTACAGGACGAGGACCTCGGAGCAGGACAAGCGATTAGAGAGCAGGTGCTTGTTAAGGTCTATTAAAGCAGCGTTTTGTGATGTGGTGTGGAAGAACGGATGATCTGTTCCAAAGTGCAGGGAGAGAGGGAGGAGAGAGAGAGAGAGAGAGAGAGAGAGAGAGAGAGAGAGAGAGAGAGAGAGAGAGAGAGAGAGAGAGAGAGAGAGAGAGAGAGAGAGAGAGGGAAAGGAAAGGAAAGGAAAGGGAAGGAAAGGAAAGGAAAGGAAAGGGAAAAGGGAGAAAATATACAGGACAAATGAAAAGGACAGGAGAAATAATACAGGGGATTTGAGAAAGAGGACAGAATTGGGGAAAGGACAAACAAAGAGACAGGAAAGAAGAAATGAGAAAGGAGTAAAAATTAAAAAGGAAAGCACAGGAAAGAAACAAAAAAAGGTAAGAAAAGGGTGAAACAGTACAGGACTAAGGTAAGGAATAGGACAGAAAATGAAAAGACAGGATATATTAAGGGTGTGTGTGTGTGTGTGTGTGTGTGTGTGTGTGTGTGTGTGTGGGTGGGTGAGACATTAGCTCATGAGCAGGACTCGTGTCTCCTGAGTGCTGAGGTTTTGGGTGGAGGAGGTCCGTTTGTCTGAGCGTCGCTTTGTTCTTTACCTTCTGTCTCTCTGACTTTCTCTTCTGCAGTCACACCTTCACTGTGTCGCACAACACATGTTAGGGAGTGAACTTACGAGACGACACAGATGACTGGCTGCTTTTCAGATTACTCAGTGCTGAAAACACACACACACACACACACACACACACACACACACACACACACACACACACACACACACACACACACACACACAAATCTGTACTGAAGGTACAGACATACTGGATAAAGGTGTGAAGCAAAATATTGTCCTCCAGCACAGCAATGTTTTCTGGATTCTGATTGGTCAGAAGGTCAGGAGATTGAGTGTAGCTCAGGTTCACATTGCACACGTTATCGTTGCTATGGCAACACGTTGACGGCGGGGACTCGTACGGCGGACGTTGCAATGAATAGAAAATGAATGTGATGTTGACTGTAAGGTGATTTTTGTAAGGAGAATGTAAGGAGTCTCCAGTGTCAGATCTTCAGCTGGAACATTCTGCGAGTTACTTAAAACAATACATCAGATAGAAGAGATAACTCTCCAACAAATGTGAAATGCCTGTTCAGTGGAAACGTGATTTCAGTGTGTGTGTGTGTGTGTGTGTGTGTGTGTGTGTGTGTATGTGTGTGTGTGTGTGTGTGTGCTCAAACTGGTTTAATGTAATAAGTATGTATTTGGAATATTTCTCGTTCACATCGGTGCGATCTCAATGCCTCGAAAGCGGAAATCTCGATGATGTGTAACGAGTGAAGAACACATAGAGGAACATTTTGAAGGTTCTACATTCTACACCAGACCCTTGGAGAGTGGACTGTGTGTAGGAAGTGTCTAGTGAAGAACACGTAGAGGAACATTTTGAAGGTTCTACATTCTACACCAGACCCTTGGAGAGTGGACTGTGTGTAGGAAGTGTCTAGTGAAGAACACGTAGAGGAACATTTTGAAGGTTCTACATTCTACACCAGACCCTTGGAGAGTGGACTGTGTGTAGGAAGTGTCTATAGAATGTTTAAGTCACATTTGAACCCGTTTTGATTAATGAAACCTTCTGAATTGACAGATTAAGGTGACTATAAAAATACAAAATATAAATGGGGAAGTAGCTGTTTAGCAGTTCGGAGTTTAAACCAGAAGGTCTTGAGTTCATTAAACCAAGCTGCCACTTCTGGGCCCTCAATCAAATTTCCTTAACCCTCAACTTCTCAGTTGTGGTTCTCAAATGCGAGTCTGGGAAATGTTTCGTCTCGTACTGAAATGTTTTCTCAAATGTATTAGCTAGAAAAAAAAACAAATGTGAAGCATCTGGGATTACCATCATGCATCTATTGAAGGATATTCACGTTTACCTGTGTGTGTGTGTGTGTGTGTGTGTGTGTGTGTGTGTGTGTGTGTGTGTGAAATATAGAGGCATGTGGGATCACATTCATGCTCACCTGCTTGCCTGTTATGTGTGTGTGTGTGTGTGTGTGTGTGTTTGTGTGTGTGTGTGTGTGTGTGTGTGTGTGTGTGTGTGTGTGTGTGTGTGTGGTGACTTTTTGGCACACATCGATCGACTATTTCTGTTCTCGCTCCTCGCTTGAGCTGCTGAACATTTGGCGTGACTTCAGTCAGCGTTAGCGAGGTGGAAAGAACATCAGAGAGGACTTTCAGTTTCTCCAGAGAGTCAGGGAGGGATGGAGAGAGGGAAGTGGAGAAAGAGAAGAGGAAAATGGGGTTTGCTGTATTATATGTTTAAAGAGAACGGATTTTGAAGTGTTTAAAGTAAACCTCCACACAAAAATACCTATATAGACGCTCCATGAAAATAAGATTAAGATGCCAATATCCACCCTAATATATATATATATATATATATATATATATATATATATATATATATACCGATTTGCCCCCAGTATAAGTAGAAGCCTGTAGTGGGCAGACTGGTGTGAATTACAGGGCACATATGGATTCCATAATATGTTGTGGGTCCCATTTCACCAGGTGTGGGCAGTTACTATGGCATCACCTGGACCCAATAGTGTGGAGGCCCTATAGTGTGGTGGCCCCATTTTGCGGAGGCCACATAATGTGGAGGCACCATAGTGTGGTAGCCCTTTAATGTGGAGGTCCCACAGTGTGAAGGCCCCTAATGTTGAGGACCCATAGTGTGGTGGCCCCATAGTGTGTAGATCTTAAAGTGTAAAGGCCCCATAGTGTGGAAGCATTATAATGTGGAGGACTCATAATGTGGAGGCTCATAATGTAGAGATCACGTCCCAAAGTGTGGAGGCCCCATAATGTGGAGGCTTTATAAAGTGTAGGCCCTATAGTGTGGAGGCCCATAATGTGGAGATCCCATAGTGTGGAGGTCCCAAAATATGGAGGCCCCATAGTGTGGAGACCCCATAAAGTGGGGACCCCATTGTGTCATGTGTCAAGTCTCAACAAATAACCAATAACCAAATGCCAATAACCTTCTGTATAAGCTTTATATATGGGTTTATGTTTCACACAAATCACATGGTGAAATTGATACTGGTGATAGATGAAGCCTTTTTCTACAGTATAAACGACCCAGACAGATCTCTAGTCCATCAAGATCACAATGTGTCTCCAGGACACCTCACCTACATCAATACCTGACTTTACTAACACCTTCGTGGCTAAATGAATCTCCACAAATCCCTTCAGAAATAAACAGAACATCTTCCCAGAGAAAGAAAGAAACACAAACCCATTTTATAGTCAGGAATCGGCTGCGTACAAAACACATACGTCTAAATGTTGATTATTTTTGTTTGTTTCTATGAGCAGACGTGCGAGTGAGTTATTTTTTATTTTTTTTCGAGTTTCTGTTGCGGTGACGAAGCAGCCGACTCTGCAGCAAGCGCCGACATCCAGCTCAAACCACAAGTGTGTGTGTTGTGGCTGAGAATTCGAGAGAAAGAGGATGAAAGAGACAGTGTGTGTGTGTGTGTGTGTGTGTGTGTGTGTGTGTGTGTGTGTGTGTGTGTGTGTGTGTGTGAGATGCATCTCCATAGAGAAGTTTGGGTGTTTCTAGGCATGTGTGCTGTACAACAGTCGATCTCAGACTAAAGCCCAGTTCCTGATACCCATCACATTTAACACAAACAGAGAAACATACGCAGTGATAACGTTCTTTTGGAACAAAAAGGCGATGGTAGAAAAACAGGATGTTCCTCAGCACCAACTGACTGTTACTGCTGCTAACGGCTGTGCTCTTTCTGCTCCTACTGTATTCTTGCTCGTTCTGTCTCGGCCCCAAACATCAGTCGGTTTAAGCTCATTTAAAAATTTCCCTCGAGTCGTTATACCACATCGGTGTACGCTTTAATAATTTCCATCATTCATCTTTTTTTTTTTTTATATATCAGCCATCTCATTGGTCCAATTCTTCCCCCTGCCTCTACACTGCAGCACTGCTATCACGCTCTTTAGATACAACACAATTAGGCTTTATATGTTAATATAAAGGTGATTTTGTTTGTCTAATGAAACAAAAAATAACCTGGAAACAGTTAGAACAACAGGGTTTCCATTAGAGATGCGTCTTTTTGAACTAAAACAATCCAGATGGTCCCTGTCCTCTTTAGCCCGGAGGATATGCTGTCCACAGTTTCCCCAAAATAATGAAAATCTGGATCATGTTCTTGCATGCCTTCTTTGCATTTAAACCTGGAGATCACAGCCGTCCAATATTGTTTTTCGTCCCTGCCCCATGTGCTCAGAGATTTCTCCAGATTCTCTAAATTGTTGATGATATTATGTGCTGTAAATCATGAGATATGCAACTGTTTTGCAATTTTATGTTGAGAAATTGTTCTGTTGAAATTATTCTGAAATTGTTGCACAAAGACACAGTCTTTCACAGATTGGTGAAGCTTCGCCCATATATGTATGCATATGTTTTCTATGGTTTATTCTAAATAAACTATGTGTTTATGAGATTTGCAAATCAGTGCATTCGGTTTTTATTTGCATTTTACACAGTGTCCCAAATTTTTTGGGGATTGTATTTGGAGAAAACGTGACCGAGGGCCTGAAAATTAATGTTGCATTATAAGAAATCAATATTTTAAAATGAGTGCTGCCATTATAACTTATTTTCATCAACATAATGTTTACGAATAAAGAAAAAATAGATATCAGGACTGTTATCTGCTTATTTAATGCAGTTTTAGTTTAAATAATGCAGTTCAGTGAAACTAAATAATTAAGGCATATAATTAAATTTATATGGCGAATGCACAATGGCATTTTTTTTTTCTCTTCTTTTTTTCTTTATGTATATTGAATTTTTGAAAAACCCAATCAAAGGTCACCACAGGCTGTAGTTTGGGTCTCTGGAATTTATAGAATATAAGAGTCTCTCTTGTTTTCTGGGTTATTTTATAATGTAATATAAGAGCACACACACACACACACACACACACACACACACACACACACACACACACACACACACACACACACACACACACACGCACTCACAAAAGTGGAAAGAGAGACACAATCAGAGTGAGCGACAGTGAGAGACACTGAGACGGAGAGAGACACAGAGAGAGAGAGAGACATAGAGAGAGAGAGACACAGAGAGACAGACACATAGAGACACACAAAGAGAGACACAAAAAGAGACAGAGAATCACAGAGAAAGGCACAGAAAGACACACAGAGAGACACAAAGAGAGAAATAGAGAGAAAGAAAGAGAGAGAGAGAGAGAGAGAGAGAGAGAGAGAGAGAGAGACACAGAGAGAGAGAGAGAGAGAGACACAGAGAGAGAGAGAGAGAGAGAGAGAGAGACACAGAGAGAGACACACAGAAAGAGACACAGAGAGAGACACAGATTAAGAAACGCAGAGAAAGAGAAAGATATAAAGGGACACCGAGACACAGATAGAGAAAGAAGAGAGATGTGGTATCATGTAATGTTTCCTAAACTTGAACTACAAGACCCAATCCAGTTCCTGCATGACGATGCCCCTGTACACAAAGCCGGCACCATGAAGATTTGCTTTCCGTGGTTTGGAAGTGTATGAAAGATCTCCTTTTATAAACCCTCTCAACACCTTCACGATGAATGTTTAATGCTGACTGCACCCCAGGCCTCCTCATCTCACCTGCATCAGTACCTGAGTTTAGTCACACCTTTATAACTGAATAAAATCCCACACAAAATCTACTGGAACAGTTTCCCAGAAGAGTGGATGTTAATATAAGAGTAAACGGGCACTAAATGTGGAAGGGAATGTTCAAAAACCCACAAGTGTCCACAAACTTCTGGCCGTGTTGTGTGTCTTTTAGATCTTTTAACACGTGTAATTAGTCGTTTCCGCTTGAGTGATTTGTTAAAAAAAAGCAAAGGAGAAATATAACTGAGTCATTTGTTTACAGACTGCAGTCCAACACGCTAACACCATGTGCTGTGGTGAGATGTGTTTAAAAACGCACTTACCCGGTGTGTTTAACACCCTGAGCTGTAAGATTAGCCTGGAAAAGTGTGTGTGTGTGTGTGTGTGTGTGTGTGTGTGTGTGTGTGTGTGTGTGTGTGTGTGTGTGTGTGTGTGTGTGTGTGTGTGAGTGCGTGTGTGTGTATGTGTGTGTGTGTGTGTGTGTGTGTGTGTGTGTGTGTGTGTGTGTACAGTAATTAGCCTGGGTACATGGGCCACGTCTCAAATCCCACAGTGCACTATGAAGAGCTGGAGGGTGTGATAAACCCTGACCCCATCATGCATCCTGGACTAGAAGAGGTGGGACGTGAACGAGACGGAGGACAGACAGAATCGTCATGGTTACAGAGAGTCTTGTTTGTGTTTCTAATGTTGTGATGCAGAGAGAAAAAGAGCAATGGCTCGGTTTATGCAGCGAAATAAAGGGAAGCCGTCTCCGGGTCGTGTGTGTGTGTGTGTGTGTGTGTGTGTGTGTGTGTGTGTGTGTGTGTGTGTGTGTGTGTGTGTGTGTGTGTGTGTAAAAGCTGACAGCTCTGCAGACGTGTGTTGCTGTAGGCAGAGGCGGTGGCGCTGATGTTCACTTTAACTTCACTGCAGGGAAAGTCTGAACATGTCTCACTATTCCTCCTCGTCTCTCTGTCTGTCTCCCTCGTTCTCTCGTACTCTCTGTCTTTTTATCCTTCTATCTCTCTGTCTGTCTGTCTGTCTGTCTGTCTGTCTGTCTGTCTGTCTGTCTGTCTGTCCTAATTATTTCTCTTTTTTACTGTCTGTCTGTCTCTTACAGTTGTCTCTGTCTGTCTGTCTGTCTGTCTGTCTGTCTGTCTGTATTTATTAGTTATTTCTCTTTTTGTCTGTCTGTCTTAATCTCACAGTTTGTCTTTGTCTCTGTCTCTCTGTCTGTCTGTCTGTCTGTCTGTTACAGTTTGTATGTTAATCTACCAATCTGTTTTTCTCTTTCTGTCTGTCTGTCTGTTTCGCTTCATTTTTTCTTAATCTATTTTCTCTGTCTGTCTGTCTTTCTCATTTTGTCTCTGTCTGTCTGTCTGTCTGTCTGTCTGTCTGTCTGTCTGTCTGTCTGTCTGTCTGTCTGTCTGTCTGTCTGTCCTTTTTATTTCTCCATCTCTCTCTAACCATCTCTCTCTTTCTACAACTTTATCTTTTTTTGTCTTCCTGTCTCACGTTCTATCTTTCATTATTTCTCTCTCTTAGCTTTCCCTTTGTTTATAACATTCTCTATTTTCTCTATTAACACACACACACACACACACACACACACACACACACACACACACACACACACAATGATTGTTAGGATGGGAATGTTAGGAGATGTGGCCTACAGGAAGTACGTGATAAAAAGCAGTTATAAGGCCAAAAAGTTTGAGTGGAAACTGCCTTTGTCTGACTTTATCAGTTCTGGTGGGTGGAACAGTGAGAAAGAGACAGTGAGCGAGAAAGAGATAGGAATAGAGAGAGAGAGAGAAAGAGAGAGAGAGAGAGAGAGAGAGAGAGAGAGAGAGAGAGAAAGAGAGAGAGAGAGAGAGAGAGAGAGAGAGAGGAGAGAGAGAGAGAGAGAGAGAGAGAGGAAATTAAGAGAAGTAAGAAAGAGAGCAAAAAGAGGACAAGAAGCTCAAAGGAAGACAGTAAATGCCAGGAAAAGGGGAATAAAAAAAGTAATACAGTAAAAAGGAAAGTGATATCTCTCTCTCTCTATCTATCTGTGTGTATGTCTGTCTCTCTGTCTATCCATGATGAGTAATCCAGGGAGTAATACATGTGTGATAAAACTGCTGCATAGTTTCCCAAGAAGGAGAATAGTAAAGTTTATTTCCTTCTCTCTCTCTCTCTCTCTCTCTCTCTCTCTCTCTCTCTCTCTCTCTCTCTCTCTCTCTCTCTCTCTCTCTCTCTCTCTCTCTCTCTCAGTCTCTTCCTCCTTACTGTTGGCACGTATTAGAATAACTGTGAAGAAGAACATCACCAGGCCAAATGTATGTCCTTCGTTCTCTTTTCTGTCCACAGTCTTCAGGATCTTCATTGCTGAACTCTACATTTACTCTCCAAAACCCAGAAAGTGATGGTGCAGAGACAAAATCCCAAAATAAAGAGGTCTGGTTGATATATTTAGCACCAGGGAGGTGAGATGTAGTTGTCTTTCTGTAGTTTTGGATATTTGTAACCGCCTCTTTCTGAGAAAGTATAAAGATCTTGGTGTGCACGAAATGAGTGAAAGCTACCGCTTGAAAAATGACTCGCTTGCTAATTAGCGAAGTGTTTGCTGAGGGTGAATCACGTGGAAAACAGATCTTTATGGGTGTAGTGATTCGAGCAGTCAGTTAGAGCTTTCCGGCAAACAAAGTAATAATGTCAGTGAAGGATTTACACCGATCAGGAATAACAATATGACATTATAACATTCTGACAGGTGATGTGAAGAACACTGATCATCTCTTCATCAGGGCTCCTGGTAGTGTGTGGATTTATTTATTGGACAACAAGTGAACATTTTGTCCTCAAAGTTGATCTGAAAAATAGGCGCGAGTAGGGAGCGTCTGACAAATTGTGACGTCTAGACGACTGGGTCTGAGCATCTCCAAAACTGCAGCTCTTGTGGGATGTTCCTGGTCTTCAGTGGTCACTGATTATCTTCATCATGGCACCTGTTAGTGGGTGGATTTATTTATTAGGCAGTAAATGAAGATCAAAGTTGATGTGAGAAGCAGGAAAAAGGGGCGAGAGTAAGGATTTGAGTGACGTCTGGACGACTGGGTCTGAGGGTCTCCAAAACTGCAGCTCTTGTGGGATGTTCCTGTGGTCAGTATCTATCAAACATGCTCCAAGGAAGGAACAGTGGTGAACCAGCGCTGGTGTGGGGTGCAGTCAGCGTGAAACATTCATCCCAAAGGATATTCAATAGGGTTGAAGTTCTTCTACATTTTCTACACCGTTCCAGCAGATGTTTATCTAGATTTCTTCTCTCTCGGCAGCTTCACAAGGAGCGTATTCCTGGAGAAATTCCCATGTTTAACGTCACTTCCTTCCTCCAGCCTCACTTTCACTTACTAAATGATGCTGATATGAATTGGGGAAAAACACTACAGGACACGAATGCGTGCAGGCCACAGCGCTGTGAAAGGCACAGGGTAGATCGAGAAACGTTTTCCTCCAGCTTTTAATTACAAACACAAGTCCCGAGATGATGATTTACACCGGCGATATTAATGCCAGACTTCTCTCAGACCCGAGCCCGTCTGAAATGACTGAGATCAGCAGATTGGTTACAGAGGGAAATTACTCAGCATCGTCTGGATTTATATTATCATAAAGTTTTACCTTTATCTTTATAAACTCCATACCCTCGTCACAGCAACAGTCAGCACCATACTTTCATTTCCCCTTAATCAAAGCTTGGCCGTGTTGCTGTTTGGGACACGAAGACAAACACATACACGCTCTGGAATCTGAAGACAGGAAGGAAGCCAGGAGCTTCGCATACATACACACACACACACACAACATGGTCAGGGAAAGTTCGAACGGGACTTTTTAGGTACCTGGTTTCTATTTAACTTCAAACGGCAGACGGAGACAGATGGATTTTGGTGAACACAACGAGACATAAACATCAGAAGTAAAAGAATGTTCACACATTCGCTGCATGCGAGTCACCAAACAAATATAGAAATATAAACTTTTTCTCCAAGTAAATTCAAACCTCAAGTTATTCATTATATCTCCGAAAGGATTCGCAACGCATACGTGGTTCTTCTCCAAATGTTTACCACAAAATTGGAGACAGACAATTGGAAACGAGGTCTCATGAATGCAGTATCATGAGATTTTCTTTTCATTCAAACTGGCTTGCATGCGTCCATGTTCTGCAGTGTTCATTATTTCCATTTTGTATTGCCATCATTTAGTTTGGATTGTGTTTTATTATTTATGGTGTCACCCAAATGAAGATAGGTTCCTCTTTGAGTCTGGTTCCTCTCAAGGTTTCTTCCTCACACCATCTAAAAGAGTTTTTCCTTACCACAGTTGTCCTAGGCCTAGACTGGGACAGAGGGACAATGTCCATTGTAAAAGCGCTATAGAATAAACTTGGATTGAATTGGAAAATGAGGCTGGAAAAAGGAAGAAAAACGTTGAATATGGGAACTTCTCCAGGATCTTTGTGAAGCTGCTGAGAGAGTAGAAACCTACAACAGTCCTGCTGTGACCCTGTCACCGGTTCATCACTGTTCCTTCCTTGGAGCACTCTTGATAGATTTAGACCACTGCAGACAAGGAACATTCCACAAGAGCTGCAGTTTTGGAGACGATCAGACCCAGTCGTCTAGACGTCACTCAAATCCTTACGCTCGCCCATTTTTCCTGCTTCTCACATCAACTTTGATCTTCATTTACTGCCTACTAAATAAATCCACCCACTAACAGGTGCCATGATGAAGATAATCAGTGTTCTTCACTTCACCAGTTATGATGTTATGCCTGATCAGTGTACAATAAAATACACTCCTGTTTTATTTCCGTCCATACACACAATCAGCCACAGTGTGTACTTGAGTTTGTGATATTTTGGGGACAAAGTTCTTCACTTCTCAAAGACCTCTTTGAGTGAAACGTGGGAGATAACGGCGAGCGATTGTTTTACGACTCTAAAGTGACCTTTGATCGTACTCAAGGAGTGTTTGATAAATCGGCTCAGTGTTTCGTAGCGGCAATAACAATGGAGGGGTTGATAATCAAACTTGTGTTATTATGTTATTTGGAAAATACAAAGCACTGAATTGCTAAAGTTCTCTGGAAACTAGCATGAATTCTGGTTGGTCAGAAAACGACAAATTTTGTATAACAGCAGTTTAGAAAGTAACACACCTACAAATCGCAGGTTTTCTGTGAGAACACAGCGATCACTCCGTCTCTCCATCGTATCCTTTCACCCTCTGCTGGCACTCGCAGCAGTGACAGGAGGTGAACCGAAGAGCCGAACTGCAAGTGACTGTCTTTCTGCTTCATCAGCTACTGAGCCGTTAGTGTCGTGCCATTCAGCGCGTGTTATCGCGATGCTTATCGGCCTGTTTGTGGTTTCGTGGTCAACATGTCAGCGGCATTAAGGCCTTGAGCTGACGATAGACGGGTTTATTTCTGTCCTGCCGCTGACCGCACGCATCAACAGCAGCTCCGGAGACATGAGTGCTGTCCTTGTGTCAGACAAAGTGGACCAGCACAGAGCAGGAGTGACTCAGGGGGCAGTGCAGTGACCTTCAACAGATTCCTCTTCACATCGCTTTCTCAGTCTGACGGCCTGTTTGTGTGTTTTCGTCTGAACCTCGTGCTCTGAACAACCGACCCGGCTGACCCGGGTCATCTCTCACTCTCTATTTAAGCTGTACAGAAATAGAAAGAAAACATCAAGTGATGCTGCTGCTCTGTATTAAAGGAAGCTCTGTATTTTTAAACAAAGAAACTTCACCCGTTTATCATATCAAATTCAAGTTTAAAAGATGTGTTTTTCACCCGGTACACACTTTATACAAGTTGGTGGATTCGCCTCCCATTCCACATTTAGATTTGTGGAGATTTCGTTCAGCCACATGGGTGTTGGTCAAGTCAGGTGCTCATGTAGGTGAGGTGAGGAGGTCTGGGGTGCAGGCAGCATGAAACATTCAGTCTAAAGGGGTTCAGGAGCTCTATAGCAGGATATCTTCCACACACTTCCAAAGCAGATCTTCATTGAGTCATGCTGGAACAGGTTTGGTCCTCTGAGCTAAAAAACTTTGGGGAGGAACCACATATGAGTGGAAAAGTCCAGAGTCCCAATACTTTTTTCCACATAGTGTATGGAGTGTTTTAATTTTTTTTTTAATTCATTTTCTGTAGCTATATAATGAATTGATATGGTTATTGCCAAATCAGCACATTACCTATCAGACCTAGCAAGTCACATGTCACCAATCACATACACCTGTTTTCTGTTTGATCCAATCACCAGCACCATTTATGCTTTAGTGTTTTTTTTTAGGGTCGTCTCTAAGTTTGATGGCTTATTATTCCCATTGTTATATTCCATTCCATGATTTACTTTATTAGATCAGTTATACAATCATCCAATCAGCCAGATATCAGTGCAGTGTGTAGAATCATCACAATACACTTCACGGGCTTCGATTAACCCTCCAATCAATCATTAGAATAAAGTAAATGTGTGGTATCGAAAAGTTTTAAGACTAGTTCTGTAACATGCCAGCAGATGGCAGCACAAGGCTGCACGCACAGTCACAGGGAGCACTGACCTTCTAATGTGCAACTGTTGCTATACTGACCACGTGATAGTTTCTCACCGGAAACGGCACCATCTCACTTCCACACCCACCCTCCTCCTGCAGATGAAGATCTGGCTCAAAGGTCGCTGTTTTGGTCCGTTGCGGACATCCAGCACAAATCTCAGAAGGTGCTTGACACGAAAAAATATGACTTTCAGGACAGGTTCTAGAAGTGGAAGGAATGCTGGGAGTGCTGTGTTGCTGGGCAAGGAGACTATTTAATAGGTTCTTGTAAACAGAGCTTGTCTCCAAACCTTTTGGTACCACCTCGTATCCAGAATGGTGCAGAAAACAGAATGATTGGCAGTTATGAGGGTGGAACCACCTTTATGTAAGAGTTTTGAGGTAAAAAAAATAGCAGCGGAAATCCATCTACACCCAGTACATGAATCTTTGGAATGGGAAAACGGGAATCTGATGCCATTCCTGTTTGCCAAGAACAGAAATCTGCAGCTCCTGGAATCAGTTTTAGATTGATTCATAACACTTGATTCGGATTATATCCAGGTGATGTCAAGTCTAGACAGTTTTGTGTGTGAAATTTAAAACGTACTGCACAAAACGGGACGTGATTAACGTGACCTCGATTTATTGCTTATTGAAAACGATTTCTTTGTTCTCAGTGTCAAAAAATGGGCTGCATGTCATCTCTGCTCTTTGAAAAGATTTGTATATTTTTTACGATAGGAACCCGAGCCAGGCAAAAATAAAATAATCCCTAGTACGATCAGAGATAATCCTGTCTCTGTCTTGGCCTCCTTTCTGTTTGTCTGTGGCTCGTTTTCCCGGCCTCTGGCTCTTTGTGTCTTTTTTGCTGACAGGCGGGAAAAAAAAAGTGTTGACAATCCCACATTCACCCCCTTCTCTATCGCTACACTTTTCATTCCTGCTGACTGCGGGAAAACGTCTGGAAGACAGCGAGGGTCATCCAGAAGATCCCTGACACTGGAGTCAAGTGTGAGTCACGGAGCATGCGGCCAGGGGGGAGGCCCATCGTCCTGACATGGGTACACAATAGCACGGTTGTGTGTATATATATGTGTGTGTGTGTGTATACAATAGGCGGTCTGTATGAGGGCGCTACGCAACATGTGGAGTGGTGGCGGCAGTGCTGTTAGGACCTGTCTGAGAGCAGGATGGAAGATTCACACTCTCTGTGACCAGACAGGAATTGCTGGGAAGGGCTGTTTTTAAAGCAACATAGACGTCAGTGCCAGATTTTATAATACAAAATTCAGATTCAGCAATTCCTTTTTCTTTCCAAATGATATGTGTGTAAATGTGTATTTTAGGGCGTGTCCTCGACTAAGGATTTACATAGACGAATCAGAGTTGGAGAGTCTTGCCTGTAGTCGACTGTTGATGTTTCTGACACCAGGAAGTCGTAAAACCATTCCTCATTTTAAAGCCACGATGTGCAGAACAAAGATATCGAAGAAAATGTATTAAATGTATAAAATTTCGGATCAATCAACCTAAAAAAAAGAAATACATAACCGCAGACAGGATTTACATTTCATGACGGCAAATAAAACTAAATCGGCTAAACTATGTCAAATCAGACATAAACAAATATATAATATTTAGTGTATATATATATAATATATATATATATATATATATATATATATATATATATATATATATATATATATATATATATATATATATATATATATACGTGTGTTTGTTGGTGAGGCAGAGCCCAAGCTGCACTTGTAGTGAACAGGAAGTTGTGGAAATGGGTGTCGACAGAGGAAAATATATTCATGGTTAAGTATTATTTCCACTCATATGGAACTGGTCGTGATCGTTCCTTCACATGAATAAACCGTGGCATCATGGCCATGCTGCAGGAAAACTTTCCCAGGACGAATCATTCCACGTGGTACTGACTTCCTATACCCGTCCCATTCCCTAAACGTACACCACCTGATGCCTACTTGTGGGGAATGTTAAAGTAGAGTGTGATTAATTGTGACGATCCGCCAAGAACTGTGCCTGTATTATGCGAGTTAATCGTCTCCCTTCGCAGGAATCTGCAGCAACCTTTAACGTAACGATATGTTGGAGAATGATGCGTGAACGATATGAACAGCGAACTGGTGCAAACGTCGAACACGTACATCACGCATACTGCGCTAAATCAACACGCTAACAGTGTGTGTTCAATTCTTTCAGGAGAAATAAACTCACTGATGACAACAAGGTAATATTGTTCGTCTTTTCATTTCTGTACTGTATATTTTGGCGCATACTGTATATATAAATATATGTGTATTGGGGGTGTAGCGGTACACATATTCGCACCGCCATTTTTTGGTTCAGAGTTTTCGGTATTGGTTAAATACTCACTCCCTACAGGAAAAAGGATTTGTTTCGCACATGCATGAAAAAGCTCAACGATCCATATCGCTAGCATTAGCCATTAACCAGGAAGTGGCTAGCGGCTAATGCTAGCGCTACGGATTCTTTAGCGTTTTATATGCAGCTTCAAGTATTTCTCTTAAAATGAGAACTTCCTGACAATTATGCATATTGAGGTAGTGACTGAATGAAGGAAATAAGTAGCACAAATTTTTTAGAACATCATGCCTTTAGAATGTTAAATATTACCAGTTTCAATAAAACCAATTGAAATTCATGAACTCGTGCTCATGCTGAATCCTAGCGCAGTGTAACACACTCTAAAGGAAGCGCTATCTGCCCTCTTCAGCATACACGAGCCCATGAGCTCACGATTGATTAATGCTGCTGTGCCTCGGCATTGCATGTAGTGTATTTATTTTTGCATTTACTCCTCTTTTTTTTGGAAGAAGGGGATCAACCATGATCTTGCATACCCCTCAGCACAAGTGCAGTCAAACTCCCAATTACATGGCCGATCATTCTATTTTATTCAATTCAATTCAATCCAATCATATTCAATTCGATCATTTTATACATTAATGCACACAAATTGATATGAATTTATAGATTTATGTCTTATAAGCTTTTGCTACATTTTTGGTTCCACTTCTAAACACTGTGAAAAGACAAACGAGCGAGGAAATGAAATGTTTAGGATTCGCATGAGAAGAAAACGTTATCATAGACCTCGCTGCATTGGTGTGTGTGTTACTGATCTCACTGTCACGCCGCTTCACACTGCTTCAGTGAAAAAACCCCACATCAGATTTCACACTGGTTTAACACTTTGATCCTTTTAGTCTTCTGTTGCAACGGTGATGAACACCCACATAGTCTGCTCTTCAATGGCCTTCAACACATACAATGTGTGTACGTGCATGTGCACATAAACACACACACACACACACACACACACACACACACACACACACACATTTACGGTAAGCGTCCTCACCTGGAGGCATGTATATCTCACAACCCCATGCAGGTAACACAGTGTTCTCACTAGATTTCACAAAAAAAAATGGTGTGTGCCAAGATTACCACACACACACACACACACACACACACACACACACACACACACACACACACACACACAATTCTACAGATCAATTAACCGTAAAAACTATTTCCTTTTGTGGTGTTTAGTCATATAGTCAGCCATCTGTGTAAAACAATAGAAGCATTCAAGGTGTACATGAAAACAACATTGCTTTTATAATGTGTTTTTATGGTGTGTGTGTGTGTGTGTGTGTGTGTGTGTGTGTGTGTGTGTGTGTGTGTGTGTGTGTGTGTGTGGAAGGGAAATGCCTCGAATTGCCTGTATTGTGCACTCTTATGTTGAAATCTATTTGCGCAGATGGACCAGCATGAAGAAAAACAGGAATTTCTAATACGTTATATAAGCCTCTTGTATTTGTATTGATTTATTTGGCAGTTGCGTTTGTCCTGGAGCCAGCGAGATTCTGCTCTTCAGACTCTGATCTTATATATAAAAGCAGTTTTGCCCTCTGAATAAATGTGAAATCTGATCATGGCCCTGACTTTTTGATCAATATCGGACAAATACAGAGGGTCGCCGTCGCTACGATGGAATTTAAACCAAAAGTCAGAGTGACCGAGGCAAATCCTGTGTACTGTGAGCTTCATGTCCAAGATCTGTTTAGCAACGAGAGTGGCCTTGGCTTCTGTTCGACCTCTCTCTCTCTCTCTCTCTCTCTCTCTCTCTCTCTCTCTCTCTCTCTCTCTCTCTCTCTCTCTCCCTCTCTCTCTCTCTAAACAGCAGAGTATAGTGAATATTAAGTGGTATACAATATAGCCATTTTTATTCAACAATAACACAACATCCCATAATATCCTGCAGTCTAGTTTTTGTGCACAGGAAATTTCATTACAGTTATTGCATAATGTAGCATAGTATATTATTATATACACAAACCACAGTCGAGTATATTATGATAGATTATAGCGTTATGTAATGTAGCGTCGTGAGTAATATAGCATGAGTACAGTGTGGTGTAATGTTGTGTAGTATTGTGTAATATAATGTTGTATGGTGTGTTTGAATGCACAGTAAAGTATTGTGTTATATAGTGTTGGGTAACAGTTTAAAATGGTGTGTGTGCTTGAATGTATACAACACAGTACGCTGTGGGCTGGTATGGTGTCGTAGAATATAGTGTAGTAGTGTAGTAGTGTAGTACAGTACTTTTTTTTTATACTAAGACAAAGCAAACTGGTTTAAGTGTTTCAGGAAAAGGTAGGTATACCCTGATGATGTAGACACTTCAGCTACATGTAAGGAACAGGACAGTTGATTGACCATGGTTACCCCGAGGTTGTAAGCGGTGGCTGAAGGGGAGAGCAGAGAGTTGTGAAGAGTTATTCTGAGATCCTGACATAGAGATGAATCACCTGGGATGACCAACAGTTCAGTTTTACTGGGGTTAAGTTTCAGTTGATGTGCACTTATCCACAAAGATATGTCCACCAGGAATGCTCAGATCCGAGCAGAAGCTGTGGTATTTGAGGGAGGGAGGGAAAAGACAGAATATACAGAACAGAATAGTATAGTATATTATAGTATTGTATATTATAGTACAATACAGTATAGTATAGTGTAGCACAGTATAGTATTATATACTACATCATATTAATGTATAGTATAATACAACACAGTACAGTACAGTATAGTATACTATTTTCATATGTAATATTATTCTGTACTACACATTTCTATACTATACTATACTATACTATACTATACTATACTATACTATACTATACTATGCCATATAATACTATACTCTACTAAAACATTCTATACTTTACTATTCTTTATTATACTATATTTTACTATACTATACTATACTGTACTATACTATACTATACTATACTATACTATACTATACTATACTATACTATGCCATATAATACTATACTATACTATATATTACTATACTATACTATACTGTACTGTACTATACTATACTATACTATACTATACCATATATTACTATACTATACTATACTATACTGTACTATACTATACTATACTATACTATGCCATATAATACTATACTATACTATACTATACTATACTATACTATACTATACTATACTATACCATATATTACTATACTATACTATACTATACTATACTATACTATACTATACTATACTATACCATATATTACTATACTATTCTATACTATACTATACTATACTATACTATACTATACTATACTATACTATACTATACCATATATTACTATACTATACTATACTATACTGTACTATACTATTCTATACTATACTATACTATACTGTACTGTACTATACTGTACTATACTATACTATACTATACTATACTATACTATACTATATATTACTATACTATACTATACTGTACTGTACTATACTATACTATACTATACTATACTATACCATATATTACTATACTATTCTATACTATACTGTACTGTACTGTACTATACTATACTATACTATACTGTACTGTACTATACTGTACTATACTATACTATACTATACTATACTATACTATACTATACTATATATTACTATACTATACTATACTGTACTGTACTATACTATACTATACTATACTATACTATACTATACTATACTATACTATACCATATATTACTATACTATTCTAAACTATACTGTACTATACTATACTATACTATACCATATATTACTATACTATACTATACTATACTATACTATACTATACTGTACTATACTATTCTATACTATACTATACTATACTATACTATACTATACTATACTATACTATACTATACTATACTATACTATACTATACCATATATTACTATACTATACTATACTATACTATACTGTACTATACTATTTTATACTATACTATACTATACTATACTATACTATACTATACTATACTATACCATATATTACTATACTATACTATACTATACTGTACTATACTATTCTATACTATACTATACTGTACTGTACTGTACTATACTATACTATACTATACTATACTATACTATACCATATATTACTAAAATATACTGTACTGTACTGTACTATACTATACCATATATTACTATACTATACTATACTATACTATACTATACTATACTGTACTATACTATTCTATACTATACTATACTATACTATACCATATATTACTATACTATACTGTACTGTACTATACTATACTATACTATACTATACTATACTATACTATACTATACTATACTATACCATATATTACTATACTATACTATACTATACTGTACTGTACAATACTATACTATACTATACTATACCATATATTACTATACTATACTATACTATACTATACTATACTATACTGTACTGTACTATACTATACTATACTATACTATACTATACTATACTATATATTACTATACTATACTGTACTGTACTGTACTATACTATACTATACTATACCATATATTACTATACTATACTATACTGTACTATACTATACTATACTATACTATACTATACTATACTATACCATATATTACTATACTATACTATACTATACTATACTATACTATTCTATACTATACTATACTATACTATACCATATATTACTATACTATACTATACTATACTGTACTGTACTGTACTATACTATACTATACTATACTATACTATACTATACTATACCATATATTACTATACTATACTATACTATACTATACTATACTATACTATACTATACCATATATTACTATACTATACTATACTGTACTGTACTATACTATACTATACTATACTATACTATACTATACCATATATTACTATACTATACTATACTATACTATACTATACTATACTATACAATACAAAACTTAAATTGTATTATACTCTACTCTACTCTACTTTACTCTACTCTACAACCCCATAGTATAGTATCATTTACTGTATTGTACTATACTATACTATACCATACAATATTTTACTATAGTATAGTATAGTATAGTATAGTATAGTATAGTATAGTATAGTATAGTAAATGCCTGATGGCTAATGGCCTTACTTAGTCATAGGAGCTGAACTAATAACCTCCTGGCCACTCTGCTTTTTACACCGCTGTTTTAATTTCGCACTCTAATTTCTCCCACCACTAATCCCTGTATTCATTGTACATAGTGAGGCTGAAAAAACCCCATGGCCTATTTCAGGGAGCTGCATGCAGGCATTCACATGGACATGTACCCACCCACACCCACACCCACACCCACACCCACACACCCACACACAGCTGACTAGGCAGGCAAGTAAACACACGTTGCCTCCCAGGTGTGTTGCCTTGCTGGACTTCTTTAACATCTTTTTTTTCTATCTTTCTTTCTTTTTTGTTGCAAATGCCTTCAAGAAATAAATGTCCCAGCTGTCTGACAGTCCAGACCCGAAAAAAAGATAAATCACCCCTCATCCCAGCTCTGAAAAACCCAGCTACGGGTGCCAGATGAGTCAGGCACTGTTTTTAAAACCAAACACATGACATTGTGCTGAGACTGTAGAGGACTAGCAGAAGCTCCAGAGCTGCACTATTGTTCCTCTGCTCTTAGAAGAGAAAGGAGATACTCTGAGAGGTCTATACTGATCTCTAACATCATCACTGTCCTATTACAGTAAGAGTACGACGATCTGCCTTCAAATAATACTAATCTTTCTAACGGATACCTACATCTTATACCGATGCTTATACTTATTGGAGGTTTTATGTTTCACTAGCAAAGTGCTTAGCGGGTCCTCGATGGTTGATTAGTGAACGCTGTGTGTGATGTATTCACTTATTTGATCAATTATTATATATAATATAAAAATATATTTTAAAAATAATGCTTATAAATAATTATAATTATAATATTATTTATTTTGTTTGTGTGTGAGATATATATATATAAAACTATGTATAAATATTTATATATATTTGGACATGCACTATATGGCAAAATCTGTTGGGACACCTGACTTTTCCAGCCAAATCTGCTTCTTTCACAAACCTGTTCCAGCATGAAAATACACAAAGCCAGCTCTATTAAGATATGCTTTATGGCTTAGATATGGTAGAAGATCTCCTGCTATAGAGCTCCAACCCTTATATATGAATGTATTATATGACGGTGGACGTAATCGTTCCTGTTCTTGCTTTTTATTAGTCTTCTCATCATCACCACCATCATCATCATTCTTCTAGACCCCTATAAATGTAATTAGAGAGTGAAAGCTCCAGCTCTGGTGTAGCTAAGGGAATGTGAAGCTGATCTATTCTGAGTGAATAAATAGCAGTGAGTGCCTCTCTGTGTTCAGAAGTGGAAGTGGGCTGGGCTTCCCGCTTTTCCCACGAACAGGAACTTACTGCGTCGTTATAACCATATTTGGGATGTTTGGACTTCCGACAGGAACTCGTAAGGCTCGAAAGCGGCCACAAGCACGCGCGAGCGCGCACGCACACACACACACACACACACACACACAAACGCAGGTAGAACCAGTTTATTGTGCAATTTGACCCAACTTTCCCTATTGCTGATTTGGCACATTGGAATAGGAGAAAAATTATTAAAAATCTGCCATGCATTCATTTAATCAGATCAACATGTTTAATGATGTCTGAAGGTTACCAAATAAATAAAAGCAGACATTATTTGGAAATTGTTTCTAGATTTCTCTACGCTTAGGATGGTGCTGGTGGTGTAAATCCATTAATCCATTAATTCTGATGATTAATGATGAATTTCACTGCTTTTAATAACGGGCTTTATAAACGCTCGGGGGTTTTATATAGGTATTATAAGCTTATTTGCATTATTTATGCTTTGCTTTTGCTCCTCGCCTCCTTTTCGCCCAGGGGCTTGTTTACAGCCACCGCAGTTCCTGGCAATGACGTCGCGTCGCGTCATTGGAGCGGGCGGGTTCTGTCGTCAGAGCGAGCCCTTCCAGCCAATCAGCGAGCTGCGCGCTTCGTGCTTGTCAGCATAAAAGCGAATGTGGTGGCCGGGAAAAAAGCAATCCATGTGAAGCCCATGGTGAAGATATTCGCAGTGGTTCTGCTGTAATAAATACATCCAGAGAGGAGAGAAAGAGAGAAACAGCAGGAGAAAGAAAAACAAAGAGCGCTGATTTGAGACTTTGCACAGATTTTTGCACGGGATTGTGGACTTTTGTATTATTTGAAGATAACTTTTAAATACTGGGATCTTTCAGATTGGACTCTCAGACTGGACAGTAAAAAGAAGGAGTCAAGTTTATTATTGTTTTTGATATCAGTGTTTTATATATATATTTAATTTTGAGACACCAGCAGTCAGCGCTCACCTGACTGACTCAGGTAAAGAACCCAAAACCTCCTTCAATCTACGCGTCTTATGTCCACAAAAATGGAGACACCTTTTTACCATGACGACTCTTTTCTGTTGGGTTACGGCCACACGGACGCCGCGCTGCACGACTACAAGCTCCACAAGCATCAGCAGCATCAGCAGCAACATCAACAGCAGCAGCAGACCATGAGCCTGAGCAGCCTGAGCGAACCCTACCGCAGCCTCAAGTCCGACTCGGTGTTCCACACGTCTCAGCCGGACGTCGGCTCGCTGAAGCTGGCATCTCCAGAGCTGGAGAGACTGATCATCCAGAACAGTACCGGAGTGCTGACCAGCCCGACACCGCCGGGCCAGTATCAGCTCTACGGCCACCGTTCCATCACAGACGAGCAGGAGGGCTTCGCGGAGGGCTTCGTGAAAGCGCTCGACGAGCTTCACAAGATGAACCAACCCCCGCCCAACGTGTCGATCGGCGCGGGCGGGGTGACGACGTGCTCGGTGGCGGCTCCCTCCGCGTTCAGCTCCGCCCTGCAGCCAGAAGCTCCGGTTTACACCACGCTCAACCCGTTCTGCCCAAACCTCGTCTCATCCACTACAGCCACCCCGAGCTACCCTTCTGCCACCATCAGCTACCTGCCCTCGGCGCACGCTGACGCCCCCACGCACGCGTACTCGAGCCCGCTGTCCGCTGGCGTCCATCCCGCGCAACAGCGCTTCGTGGCGCTCAAGGAGGAGCCGCAGACGGTGCCCGACATGCACAGCAGCGACGGCTCGCCGCCCGTCTCGCCCATCGACATGGAGAGCCAGGAGCGCATCAAGGCGGAGCGCAAGCGCCTGAGGAACCGCCTCGCCGCAACCAAGTGCCGCCGGCGCAAGCTGGAGCGCATCGCGCGCCTCGAGGACCGCGTCAAGGTGCTCAAGACGGACAACGCGGGCCTGTCGACCACCGCCTCGCTCCTGCGCGAGCAAGTGGCGCAGCTCAAGCAGAAGGTCCTGCGGCACGTCAGCAGCGGCTGCCAACTCATGCTGACCAGCAAGATGGAGGCTTTTTGAACAAAAAGCGCGCGCGCACACACAAGACATACAGACACCGCTCTATATTCACTAACACTCAAAACACTGGAAGATGGACCTTCACTTTGAGACGCCACTCGATGGACGGTTCTGAATGAGGTTCTGCTGAGCTTCACGGTAGCTCCACGTCTGCGGTTGCCGGACACCGTTTACAAGCTCGCCGTGAAAGTGAAAGTCAGAGGCGACACACACACACACACACACACTCGAAACACACGTTCTGGAGTCGAGCAGGTTCCAAGAGACTCGAGTGAAACAGGCCAGTAAAGCCTATACTTCATGCCAATGACGTCATCTTTTTTTCATGATAAAGGGAGATTTGTAACGTTTTTAGTAGCTTATGACGTCATTTATCTGATACTGTCATTTTCTAAATGTGTAAATTATTTCGTTGTGTTTTTGGTTTTTGTTTTGTAAGTCAGGTTGATCCCGACTTTACAAATGTCAACAATGTCTCATGTTTACAATGTCATTTTTTTAATTATTTGTTGTTTATTTAAGTAAAAAAATATTGAAATATATCTCTCATGTTTCTGCTGGTCCTTTTTCAAATCTATGGTTCTACAAACCTAAATGAACTTCGACCCAGATCAAATGCACTTCCGGTTGTTATGTAACCGACAGTCCAGATGTTTACACTGTTTCTATTTTTCACGTGTATTTAGTCTTTTCCATGACCATCACATGGTGTTGTTTTCGTTTCTGAATCTCAACACTTATTACTCGAGCCACATTTTCTTTTGGGGGGCGTTAAGGTCTTTCCTATCTACGTCAAACTGCATGTCCTTATATGGGCATTTTTAGGGCTTCTTACGTCACAACTGGGAAGTGTTTGCGCGAAGATCCGCCGCCCACACGCCCACTAAGGTTTCATTTCTCTCCGATGAGCGCACTGGTGGTGAACATGAAGATCTCTGTAGGGGCTGGAAAACAGAGCATAATGAAGCGTTTTCCATCAAAACACCACCACCACTGATGGGGGGGGGGGGGGGGGGGGTATTTATATATAAAAGAAATACTCAGTGGGGAAAATTCTTGTGAACGGAATAAACTTTTAGGTAAAAAACACGAAAAAAATTTAACAACACACACACACACACACACACACACACACACACACACACACACACACACACACACACACACACACACACACACAGCAGAAGGTTCTTGGCTGGACCTTTCCATATCTCCATAATGTTAGTCGCATAAACACCCATTAAATGGTGCTCTGATTTACATGTAGACGACCTTCTGAACATGTTTTTTCCATAAGCATCAGCCTGAAGCCTGAGATACTGAGATACACAGCAGAAGTAATCCTGGTTGAAGATGTCATCTCAAAGACATGGGAAGTACAGACAACAAAAAAAGGCCCAAAATGTACCCCAAATTCATCCCATTCCACAATTTGTCCACATTTGCTTTAATATTTAACCTCCACTTTTTTCGGGGGATCTTCCACTAGATGTTGTGAGGATGTCTGTAAGATTTAATTCATGTAAAGCATATCTTCATGGAGCTGACTTTGTGCACACAAGCGTTTTCATGCTGGAACAGGTTTGGTTTAGGTCCAAACATATTCTATACAATATACAATAATATATCTATCTATACTTTTGTCCTCCTGAGAATGAATGATTCATGCTGGGGTTCCCTCTGTAGTCCTGCATCATGATCTTCATCTAAACACAGTCCATTTCTCTTTAATCCTCGACATTTTGTGGTGTGACAGATTTCACCTCTGACTTATCTCACCGACCCGTTAGCATAAAACATGTGATAAAATAGAGGAACTCAAAATGTCATTTTTGATCTGATAGCTGTAAAAAAAAAAAAAAGAAGAGGAGTCACGTCCTTGGACAGAGAGGTCATGTCCTCACGTCCTCACGTCCTCACGCGTAAAAGGCTGGTGTGAAGGTTAAGCAGGTAGAGTTCAGGGTTAGAGGATTCACTCTAACAGAAAAAACATCTACCCTGTGTATGACCTGAAAAGAAAGGTCACGTGGAGTCAGGGAGGATGAGAAGGTTGGGGTTGTTGGTCCATGAACGCCGGTGGTTCCTCCATGGTTAGATGGAATGTGCGCTTGGAGAGTTTGGATGATCGTTCTGGGGATTTTTTGGTGCGTGTTTGGAAGCTGACGCGTCTGTTTGAAAAGTAGATGAATCCCCCTCTTCCCCCGTGCTCGTGCGCGCTCACACACACACACACACACACACACACACACACACACACACACACACACACACACACACACACACACACTAACCGTCCCCGGCACGGTACACCCACGCGCGCCCACGCTCCGGTTCGGACATTCCTGCGCGGTCCGTCATTTCCCCTTCGCGTGCGTTCAACTTTTGCTGCCAATGTGTCCCCTTTTTATCTCCAGCAACAAACACGTAAAACTCCCCTTACTACCCCTAACTACCCCTAACTACCCCAGATCGTATCTTTTCGTATTGTATTCTATTATATCGCATATCGTCAAAAATATCTAATTGTGACATAAAAAATCTAAATCATATATCCCATCACAAATTCAGTGCAAATGTTAACTTATGATTGGACCTTTTTTTTTAATTAACAAACTTACAATTTTATTGTTTTATATCGTTTCACAATGTATCGTATCGTATCGCATCGTATCATGTTGTATCGCATCGAATAAAATTGTACTGTACCACATCAAATCCCATCGTATCATATTGTATTGCATTGTATCTCATCATCACATGTCGTATCCTATTGTATCATATTACATCGTGTCATAATGTATCGTATATCACATATTGTATCGCATCATATTGTATGACGTCATCTTGTATCACAACGTATCGTATTGGATTGTATAATATAATTTGCATCCTGGCTGATAACGTGAAGGAACCTATGGCACTATTATGGGGGAATTCTGGTCATTGGTGGGGGTGGTTGCATAGATCGGAAGGTGGGCCCCTGAGCAAGGCCCCTAATCCTAAAAAGTTTTCTAAAGGCGTCTGCCAAAGGCTGTACCCATCAGCATTCAAGGCCTCATTTCAATAACACATCAAAAACAAGTAGGTAAATGTTGTGTATTAAATAAACTGCAGAAACACTTGTGGCTCTGAAACGCAGCTTGTTTATTTACGGGAAGATGAAGGTTGGCTTTTATTTCACTCCTTTTTATTCGGTATATAGTTACACAGCTTAGTAAATCTGTGAGCCATTATCAGATCTTTCCACGCTGAGGTCAACGGGGCTTTTTTCTTTTCTTTTTTTTCTAATTCTGAAGTTCTGTTCACATTTTTTTCCAAGCTATAAATACCGGGAATTGTACAAATGTTTCAGCTCGGCTACATTTCAGAGCGTCGTCCTATTGTATCCTGTTACATCCTTTCATAATGTATCGTATATACCACATATCGTATCGTATCGTATCACGTCATATCGTATCACATCGTATCATATTGTATTGTATTGTATCACATCATATTGTATCACATCATATCGTATCGTATCACTTCATATTGTATCACATTATATTATATTATATTATATCGTATCATATCGTATCATATCGTATCGTATCATATCGTATTATATCGTATCGTATCGTATCACTTCATATTGTATCACATCATATTATATTATATCGTATCATATCGTATCGTATCACTTCATATTGTATCGCATCATATTATTTTATATCGTATCGTATCGTATCGTATTGTATCGTATCACATCGTATCGTATCGTATCGTATCGTATCGTATCACGTCACATTGTATCACATCATATCATATCGTATCGCATCGCATCGCATCGTATCGTATCATATCGTATCGTATCGTATCACGTCACATTGTATCACATCATATCATATCGCATCGCTTCGCATTGTATCATATCGTATCGTATCGTATCGTATCGTATCGTATCGTATCGTATCGTATCACGTCACATTGTATCACATCATATCGTATCGCATCGCATCGTATCGTATCGCATCGTATCGTATCATATCACGTCACATTGTATCACATCATATATCGTATCGCATCTTATCGCATCTTATCGCATCTTATCGCATCGCATCGTATCGTATCATATCACGTCACATTGTATTACATCATATCGTATCGTATCGTATCACGTCACATTGTATTACATCATATCGTATCGTATCGTATCACGTCACATTGTATCACATCATATCGTATTGTATCGTATCGTATCGTATCGTATCGTATCGTATTGTATCGTATCGTATCGTATCACGTCATATTGTATCACATCATATCACATTGTATTGTATTGCATCATATCATTTGCACCCTGGTTGATAACATGAAGGAACCTATGGCACTATTATTGGGGAATAAAAACACAACCAACTCATGTGTCTCTGTGGAAACGATGCGATTAAACATCACGGTGCCTGTAAACGCTGTTTGGGTGGAATGTTATTCAGCGTAGGTTTACAATGAACATCTCACAGCAACATCTCAGTCCGTTTCAGCAGTTCTTCCTTTTCCTCTCAGAGTTTGTTTTACTAAAGGTCAGCTGGGAATTTCCAAACACATTCAGGTATACTTCAGCCCACACGCTGTCCATCTGACCTTTGACCTGAAACAGATGGGCTGAGGGATTTTTTTTTTTGTTAGTTCACTTCTGCTTCATTGCTTGAGACAGAAAACCACATCAAACACACATCATGAACTTGGCCACAGATTTGCACTGCTGCTCCAGTTTCCATCCATGATCATGTTTCTTTAAGGGTATTTTTTTTATTTTCCTTTGGAAAAATGAACACACTCCCACTTCAGCTTGTTTTTGTGAATCCCGTGCACTTCACACTACTGCCTCTTGAACTGTAGTTTTTTTTTTCTGTAGCATATTAAAAAAGGATCCAAGTGGAGCACTGTAATGGAAAGACTTCAAAAGTATTGGGACACCTGATGTGCTTCTTCCTCAAACTCTTGTCTGTCTGCTGAAGCATGCAATTTTTCCCTTCGCTCAAACTACGAGATCCAAACCTGTTCCAGCATGATGATGCCCAGCTCCATGAAGATCTGCTTTACATGGGTTGGAAGTGTGTGGAAGATCTCCTGCTATAGAGCGCCAACCATAATAAACACCTTTGGGATGAATGTGAATGCTGACTGCTCCCCAGGCTTCCTCACCATCTCACCTACATTAATAGCTGAATCTCTACAAGTCTAGTGAAACATCTTCCAGGGAGAGTAGAGGTTCTTATAACAGAAATGAGGACTAAATGTGGGATAAGATGTTCAAAAAGATTTACAATATTTGCTAAAAGTCACTAATAAGTTGTTATTATATTATATTGCATTACTATAAATTACTATATTGTTACTATAGAAACGATGATGTACGTAATAGAAAGCGAATTACCGCCTCCTGACCAATCAGAATCCAGAATTCGGCATCGCCGTAGTGTAACAGTAATAAAGTAAAACTACAACCGCTGTGTGTTTATGTGCATCTGAAGGCACTTCCTGTGCAGAGGAAGCAGCTGTAGTTACCACTTCCTGGATGGGTTACACCAGACCTCGTTTTTACATCACAAAGCATTTTCCTTTATTCTAAAAGGTATTTGTTTAATACCAGACAGACGTCAGAAGGTGGGCTTGGAAGCATCGTGCCTACACATGCATTCCCACACGCACTCAAACACACACACACAAACACACACACACACACACACACACACACACACACACACACACACACACACACACACACGCAAGCAAATGTACACCGAGGGATCTTCTATGATGCAGATGCTGACGACAGAAGGTGATGGTGGGCTCAGTCTCCCCACTCGCATTCAGACCAACTTGGGTTTTCTCTCTCTCTCTCTCTCTCTCTCTCTCTCTCTCTCTCTCTCTCTCTCTCTCTCTCTCTTTCTCTCTCTCTCTCTCTCTCTCTCTCTCTCTCTCTCTCTCTCTCTCTCTCTTTCTCTCTCTCTTTCATTCTCCACTCACCTCCGTCACACTTTCATCCCACCTCTCTCTCTCTTTCTCTCTTTTTCGCTCTCTTTCTCTCTCACTTGTTTTGTCTCCATTTACCTCATACTTTCTCCATCCCACCTCCATCTCACACTCTAAATCCTACCCTTGCCCTTCCATCCCACCTTCTCTCTTAACCTTATGAATTTTCTGCCCACCTTCAGATCTGAAGCACGCATTAGCACACACACACATAAAAAAAATAAAATAAAAAAAAACACAATCAAACTCCGAGATCTTTTCGCACGTTGCTCAGGGATTATTATCCCACCAGCATTGCTTTCTTTTCTGCTGGATAAGAAGGTGTTTCACACACGTTATTGACTTTCATGGCCTCTATGTAGCTCGGTTTGGACTTCTCATGCTTCAATGGGCTTTGAAAGCTGGTAATATCGTGCACCAGAAGATGCACCACAGACACTGGCACAGACGTGGTAGGTCATCGTTTTTCGAAACATCTGTCACAAGCAGGTTTCTGAGGAAACCCCCCTGGAGACCAACATAAAAGCCATGAAAATGTCAAATCTTGAACACATCAATGTGCAGAACTCCCCTAATACCTCAGATGTGAAATATACCATGCAACTACATGCCAGGAACCCACCCCTAAAGATAGCCCATGACATCAGCACAACTGAACTTTACAGATCTTATACGCTACAACTAACACAGTTTGTGGACACCTGACCATAACACTGGTATGTTAATTGTCCCCATTTGCTGTAATAAGGTCCACTCTTCTGGGCAGATGTTCCACTAGATTCTGTGGATATGTGTGAGATGTCTTTCAGCCAGGTACTATCAGGTACTGATGTAGGTGAAGTGAGGAGGCCTGGAGTGCAGTCACATTCATCCTAAAAGTGTTCAATAGAGTTTATAGCAGGAGATCTTCCACACACTTCAAACCCATGGAAAACAGATCTTCATGGAGCCTTCATTTGTCATGCTAGTTCAAGCTTGCGCATCAAAAGACATCCTGTACAATTGTGTGCCTTCAAGTTTGTGATAAAGGTTTGGAGAAGACGCACATATGGGTGGAGAAGTCCGGTGTTTTAATTCTTTTGTCCATTTATTATCAAATTTGTTGTTTAGGCTACAAACACTAACACTAGCTAACTAGCATACTGAATATATTAGCACAGTGGGTTTTCTATATCATTTCTGAAGCTGAAACTCGTTGATCCAAACCAAAACATGGGACTGGAAAGCACACTGGAGGGAATGTTGAATATTCTGTGCTTCCTGACCTAATACTACTAAAATTACTCCTAAACTCATTAATATGAGCTAACCATCAACGCAGTACATGCTAGCACAATAATAGTTCATTAGATGGAGGAACACTGATGTTAAAGGCTAAACTGCCCTTAAATTGTCCCTGAAACGCTATAACTGAGGTGTTCTGCTCTGTAGAAGTGTATCTTCTACATCAAGTGTAGTTAATCTGATGAAACATGCTTGACTTTGGAAAGTTCCTCCTTTATCTCATGATTAGCTTCTAGCTTAGATCAAAGTGTCTTGAGGAGGTTTCACAATAAAAGTTAATCATGTGCCCTAGTAAGAGTAAATAACAGTAAAGGGGAATTTTATTAAATTGTGTTGTGAAATTGTGTGTTTGTGTGTGAGGGCGCCCGTTTATTTACACAATCCAACACCGCCACCTTATGGCGCATTTATGCTACAACATAAAGTGTGAAGGTTCTACTTTCAGTCCAATCTCGATGTTCGTCTACTTTCTGCACTTCCTGTGTGGTTTGTATCAATCCTATTAATAACAAAAACTAACTCGAGATGATGGCTAATGATAATGACGTCATCGTTTCTACCAGAACTTCTCATGCAGGTTTAAAATCAAGAACCAGGAAGATGGATTTGGACTGTGATTTACATAAACAGTCTGCTCCAATGGCTTGCAATTAGCATGACTTTCATGGACTTTCATGCTGAACCTCAACAATGATGATACAATAATGAATGGACATTCAGTGTCACCCAGATTAGGATAAACCTGGTTTCTGTCAAGGGTCCTTCCTCATATATTCTAGATTTTTTTAATGTGGCTCAGGGGAAACAATATTCAAGAGCACAAAGGAGATCAGGCAGTGATGATGTGAATGATGCCTCCAGTTCCAGTTTCACCATCCTAGTGGTGTTCAATGTGGTTTAGAAAGTCAGGGCTTTGTGCAGGACTCTGAAGTTCTTCCACGTCAATCTTCATTCCCACCACCCGTGTCTTTACAGATCTCACTTTCTTTGAGTTCCTGTGAAAGGAAATTGTACTTCTATAGCATTAAAAAATAAAAAACATTCGACACCATTGTGTGCTTCTTTATTACTTCGTGGTAACAATTTCAGCATGATGTCCAACGGGTGCACATACTTTTGCTCCTCTGATGTATACACAGATGGTGTGTGTATGTGAATGGTTTTCTCAATGCTCTAACCGCTTTATGTTGGAGTGATAAAAGGGAAGTAGACAGGAAGTGAACAGGAAGTGTGATGTCTAAGAATAACACGAATGAGCAAACGCTTGATAATAGATTTAGAATCAGATTTTGAGATCAGACAGAATTAACAAGGTGGCTTATAAAAACTCGAGAGAGTAAGAACATTTATGAGGAAAGTAACAATGTGACCTAAAACACAGGTATTTGAAATAACAGGCCATCGTTCTACAAAATCTATTCTAGAATGAGTCATTTTTACGACTCATGAGTCGATTGAGTAAATCTACTCTCTGCTAGATGGTTCAGGACTTTCTACATTAATGCCATGATTCAGGATTTAAAAGATTCCAAAAGTTTAAATGAAGGACTCTCTAGAAGCCGCTCCCGCTGCCCTCCGAGTCGTGTACGCCGGGAGCCGAGCGCTTGTGGAAAACCGACTTGATGTGATTCTTTTGCCCATGCTGGGGTGCTGAGGCTGAACTGTGAATGCAAATGGTGTTTCCATGGTGTTTGGTGGTGTCCAACTCATCTGGGCTAGCTTTCTGTCCTCTCAGAGCTGCTATGACTTCACGGTCTGAGGCGGTGAGGTTCAGACATCCACAGCTGTGATCGCTGGCCAATGCAGCTTCATCCTCCAGTGTCATTAAGGCGTCACCCCAGAGGCTCTCGCAGAGGTCTCGGCCATGCTGGTACATCTGTATAGGGAGCACACACACACACACACACACACACACACACACACACACACACACACACACACACACACACACACACACACACACACACACACACACACATAGTAACTAACTGTTTATGTTGCAACACTTTCAGGACACTAATGCATTGAGATCATCATCATCTCCCTCTGGCTTTTTAATATAGTGTTGGAGAGAGAAAGACATGATTTGACAAGGTTTTTTTCTTCAAAGACAGAGCTGTGTGTGTGTGTGTGTGTGTGTGTGTGTGTGTGTGTGTGTGTGTGTGTGTGTGTGTGTGTGTGTGTGTGTGTGTGTATGTGTGTGTGTGTAGATCATGTAATGTGAACGCAGAGTGTCTGTGTGTACACATCTGGTTGTCAGTGTTCATTCGTCACCATGCCACATTGTCTATTTCTGTATTTTACATCAAACACTTAGGCTCACTAAAATGCTGAAATGTCCTCTGTGTGTGTGTGTGTGTGTGTGTGTGTGTGTGTGTGTGTGTGTGTGTGTGTGTGTGTGTGTGTGTGTGTGACAGAGAGAGAGAGAGAGAGAGAGAGAGAGAGAGAGAGAGAATAATTGCTGCTTAAACATTAAAATAGGATAATATTTTATAATTTGAAACTGCATCCATCTATCTATCCATCCATCCATCCATCCATCCATCCATCCATCCATCCATCCACACACACACCGATTCATCCATCCATCCATCCATCCATCCATCCATCCATCCATCCATCCATCCATCCATCCATTCATATTCATACATCCATTTATCCATCCATCCATCCATCCATCCATCCATCCATCCATCCATCCATCCATCCATCCATCCATTCAGTTTAATGTAACAGGTGAAACCACTAACAATCATCATCCCTTTTACTCTTTACTTTTGTCCATCCCTTCCACCCTACATCCCCCTGTCCATCTCTCCATCTCTTCATCCCCCTCTCGATCCCTACACATGTGAAACCAGTATAATTTCCTGCTACATCATGGATTCAGGTGTGTACAGGAGCGTTGATGTTGGTACCTGCTGATATGGTATGCAGTTGCCGGTGCAGTTTTGTCCTGTGGGGTCGTTGGTCCAGTCTCGAGCACACGTAAGATCTGATTTACAAACTTCATACCTGAGGAGCACAGACACTGCTCAGGACGAGGGTTGGTATTTTACAGTTTTAAAAGACTGTAAAATACTTTGTAAGAAGTTCTACATGATGACATCGTAAAAATGCAGCCTCTGATTGGTGCCTACTCAGTATTTTGCTCAGACTTGAGTTCAGAACAGAAAATTTATGGAAAAGGGTGATGAAGGTCAAAAACGTGCAGCTGCCAGCTTTCAAATATGCGTCCGATGTTCCATAAATAAATATTTGACTGCTAAATATTGTATATTAATTGAAGTAGCTGCATGACACATAATATATTGTTAAATTTATGATTAAAAATCAAATGATTAATTAGTTAAAAACTAAATAGGGGCAGTGCTGGGATTTGATCTCACAATCTTTTTTTTTAAGTAGTTTAGCTTTCAGTGCATTTTGTGATTGAGGTGGGCGTGGTCTCACCAGTCTCTACAGAAGCTGTGGCATAGAGGCAATGCCCTGAGGGAGGAGCCATGCTGAGGGTATGGCCAGTATGTGGCATCAGGAGAACAGCGGTAAAAACAGATGACTCTCTTCAAGAACTGCTCACACCTAGAAAGAAAGAGAAAGAGAAAAAGTATTTATTACTCATACTTACAATGTCCATCAATGGATTTTGACCCTCATTTAGCAGATGATATTTCTGACACTTACTGTGGACTGAGAGTCCCACACCTGTCCCATGATACACCAGCAGGAGAAGCACTAAGGTCCTCAATGTCCTGCTCCGAGCAACAAGCATCTAAGAAAATTATATTTATTAACATTTGATCCAAAGCAGCTCCAATACAAACTGTGTGAGCTCTTTTATATAAAAGCATTGACTCACTCTCCATGTACAGTGCGCATTCTTTAATATTGGGCTCCGGACTGGGCATGGATTTGTGACGTCCATCCTGAAGACACACCCTCTCTCTGCACCAAGCCAACGCAACCAGAACACTTGCCCCATAGGCAAAGACGAGCGCTAAGGGACGGACCATTTCACCAAGAGGATGGAGGCCAAGATAGACTTGGTGTGTTACCTTGGAGAGTTAAAACACGTAAAACACACGTCAATCAGGATATGATCTGTTACGTTCTGTGTTAGAGTAGAAATGGGGTTAATGTAAAAACACATTGGAGTAAAAGTGGGGTAAATAATGAGATTTTAGGATAAAATTGGGTAAATAAAAGCGTTAGTTTAAATGAGAGGTAAACAAAGAGATGTTAGGATAATAAATGGGGTAAATAACAAGATATTGAGATAGGAATGGGGTAAATAAAGACATTTTACAGTATAAATAAGTAAATAAAAATATAGCAATATAAGGGTGAGGTAAATAAAGAAATATTAGGGTTCCAAATGGGTAAATAAAGAAATATGAGAGTAAAGGTGGGGTAAATAATGAGATATTAGGGTTCAAAATGGTTAAATAAAAAGAAATTAGGGTAAAGATGTGGGCAATATGGAGCTCTTAGTGTAAGAATGAAGCAAATCATGAGATATTAGAGTAAGAAAATGGTAAATAGAGACATATTAGGGAAAAAGGTGGGGTAAATAAAGATATGTTTGGGTAAAGAAGGGGGGGGGGGGGGGGTAGGTACTGGTGTAAAAATATCATACCTGAGTTCTGTATTTGGGTTTTACTGAAGGTTTCCTTTTTTCTATTCCTCTGCTGCGACTGCGATGCTGGACTTTCAGCTGTCTGTGTGTCTCTGACCCAGTAGAGGACAACAACAATAACACACTCCCTCATTCACACACACACACACACACACACACAAACACACACACACACACACACACACTCCCTCTCTCTCTCTCTCTCTCTCTCTTGCTCTCTCGCTCACACACACACACACACACACACACACACACACACACACACACACACACACACAAACACACACACACTTCCTCTCTCTTGCTCTCTCGCTCACACACTCTCTCACACACTCTCTCACACACACACACACACACACACACACACACACACACACACACACACACACACACACACACACACACACACACAAACTCGCACGCAAACAGAGATTTGGTAGGTTGGTAATTCTGGAAACAGCTCTCGTAGCCTTTGTTGAGTTAAGTGCCCTTGATGATTACAGAGAGAACTGCCCCAGGTGCTGCTGACTCACATCAAGTCTGAAACAAACCCAACTACGTCCCACATTTTCACACCTACAGTGATTATATAAGTCCTGGACTGAAGTGGACACAGTGAAGTATTTAGTTCAGTGCTGAAAGCATCCTGAATGTAGATAAATGTAAATAAAGAGATGTTACGGTAAATATGGGGTAAATAAAAATATTTTTAAGGGTTAAAATGGGGGTAAATAAAGAGATATTAGAGTCTGTATATCTATCTATCTATCTATCTATCTATCTATCTATCTATCTATCTATCTATCTATCTATCTATCTATCTATCTATCTATCTATCTATCTATCTATCTATCTATCTATCTATTCATCTATCTATCTATCTATCTATCTATCTGTCTGTCTGTCTGTCTGTCTGTCTGTCTGTCTGTCTGTCTGTCTGTCTGTCTGTCTGTCTGTCTGTCTAGCTATCTAGCTATCTATCTATCATTTACTGAAAACAAGATCTCCTCTGTGCTAAAAACATTAGAAAACTTGTCTGACACTGGCGTCTTGTTCCTTGTCAACATCCACACGTGACTGTAAAATCCATTGTAAGAACGAGTGCACTGATATAAACCTGTACATCCGTCAGATCCGCTAATAGAAACAATGAGCCAAAACCTTCTGACCAATCAGAGTCCAGAACTCAACTCCGGACCTCGTGTTCTTGCTAATGGATGATGTAAGAGTTAATTATGTAGTCAGTGGAGGAGATTTAGGATTCCGACACTGCTTATGGGACAAAACACAAATTTGCCCAGTTTAATCTCAGAGAAACAAAAACAAGTGGATTTTGCTTAATGGAATCGCAGCCAGTCTGGAATCTGTGTCGATTTTTTCAGCACAACAACAACAACAACTGTTTATCAGCATCCATGTCTGAAATGGTATAAACAATTTACACATAGTTCAAATCTCCACATACTCAGTTTTAGGCCTGATTCTATTTTACCCCGATTATTCTAGACTAAATCACCTGATAAACAATAAATTTCATGAAAATACCATGTAATGTACATACAATTAATTAAGCAGTGGTGGTCCATCAGGGCCAGCAAAGCCTTCTCTGCAGGCCTGAACATTATCAGAAGCACTGACGTACATTTACAAACTAAATTCTAATATTTGTTACACGGAATTGTATTAATTTATTCCCAACAATTTATTCTCTTCATTTTGAAACGTTTCTCTCGGCTGATTTTTTGTCCAATCAGATTTCATCCTCTATGTGCTCCCATGTCAATCTAATCTGCCCAGGGCCTTCAGAATCAGTACTGCTGGCGGATGAACCTTAGACTATATTAGCAACGGGTCTGTATCTTTAACCAATCAGATTTCAGATTCTCCTTACAGGGCAGCTCACTGGCCCAGAATAGCAGCAGCATTTTTCTGTCTTCTGATTGGTTGGTCAGAGGGAAACTGTTACAGCCGAGTTCGACTGGCAAAACACGTGTGTAGCGCTGCACATATTAATACATCAGAGTTAGACTTTTATGCTTAGGGAGGAAAATAAATTGATTTGGTTTTGTACAAACTTACAAATACATTTTCAAGGCGGACTTTTCCAGAAAAGCTAGACATCGTGAGGAGAGGTCGGCCAACCCTGAAGCTACAGCTTCACTAAACCTTCAATACACCTTCACTAAATCTTCACTACACCTTAATTACACCTATACTACACCTTCACAACACCTTCACTAAATCTTTACTACACCTTCACTACACTTTTACTACAACTTCACTACACATTCACTACACCTTCACTACACATTCACTAAACCTTTACTACACCTTCACTACACTTTTACTACACCTTCACTAAATCTTTACTACACCTTCACTACACTTTTACTACAACTTCACTACACATTCACTACACCTTCACTACACATTCACTAAACCTTTACTACACCTTCACTACACTTTTACTACACCTTCACTAAATCTTTACTACACCTTCACTACACCTATACTACACCTTCACTACACATTCACTACACCTTCACTACACCTTCATTACACCTATACTACACCTTTACTACACCTTCACTTAATCTTTACTACACCTTCACTACACTTTTACTACACCTTCACTAAATCTTCACTACACCTTCACTACACCTATACTACACATTCACTACACCTTCACTAAATCTTTACTACACCTTCACTACACTTTTACTACAACTTCACTACACATTCACTACACCTTCACTACACATTCACTAAACCTTTTCTACACCTTCACTACACTTATACTACACCTTCACTAAATCTTTACTACACCTTCACTACACCTATACTACACCTTCACTACACATTCACTACACCTTCATTACACCTATACTACACCTTTACTACACCTTCACTAAATCTTTACTACACCTTCACTACACTTTTACTACACCTTCACTAAATCTTCACTACACCTTCACTACACCTATACTACACATTCACTACACCTTCACTACACCTTCACTAAATCTTCACTACACCTTCACTACACCTATACTACACATTCACTACACCTTCACTACACCTTCACTAAATCTTCACTACACCTTCACTACACCTATACTACACATTCACTACACCTTCACTACACCTTCACTAAATCTTCACTACACCTTCACTACACCTTTACTACAACTTCACTACACATTCACTAAATCTTTACTACACTTTTACTACACCTTCACTACACATTCACTACACCTTCACTACACCTTCACTAAATCTTCACTACACATTCACTACACCTTCACTACACCTTCACTACACCTTTACTACAACTTCACAATACCTTCACTACACCTTTACTACACCTATACTACACCTATACTACACCTTGACTACACCTTTACTACACGTTCACTAAACCTTTACTGCACCTTCACTACAGCTTTACTGCACCTTTACTGCACATTCACTACACCTTCACTAAACCTATACTACACCTTCACTACACCTTCACTAAACCTTCATTAAACCTTTACTACACCTTCACCTACCCCAATACTCCTGAATGTCATGCAAAATAATAAAATGGGAAATATCTGAAGTAGCTTGATGTGGTGTTCTGTGTTACAGTAGAACCTCGTGCATATGTGGAATGGTTTCCCTCATCCTGGTGAGCTTACAGTGAAACAGTGGTGAAGGTCAGTAATCCTGTGCATTAGCACGTCTGCAGTCTTGTGGCACAGCGCAACCCAGATACGATGGCGCTGTGGGAAACAAGGGGCTGAAACACAGCCTTCAGAAAGGAGCCTTAGCAAAAGTCTAATCCATTTATGGCTACATAACCCCTTCTATCAGTTCTGATGAGAATCCAACACAACCAGGACAACCGACTTTCCTAGACATATATCGTTTATTTTGTTGGAGGCAAACAATTGTAGAAGACGTCTTTGGATACAGTAAAATGAAATCTTCCCTTTACTTGAACTAGGAGACTCAGAACTGTTCCAGCATGACAATACCAACGTGTATTGAAGATCTCCTGCTATAGATCTCCAGCCCTATTGAACTCTTTTGGGATGAATTGTTCATGCTAGCTGCACCCCAAACCTCCTCACCTCACCTACATCAGTACCTGACTTTACTAACAGTCTTGTAGAAATCTTACACAAATTTCCACAAAATCTAGTAATCTTTTATGTAACAAGACGAGATCAAAAATCAGATCTAAGGTTCAAAACCAGGAATTGTTCGATGGGAAAGTGAACACAACCTTCACTACAAGCATTTGCTAGATTCCACTATTGTCCTGTTAAGATAAACAGTTACATAAATCATTCAGTGTTGGTTATTATGCCTGAGGACTTGACCCTCATACCCGGTTTATGTTCAGGATAAGAGGGAGGGAACACGGACAACATCACCGTTTGCACATTTAAACAGGAACAATGCCGTCCTTTGTGTACACGCTATTCAGGGAACCCGTAAATAAAAGACCTGGGCCTCGGTTTTCATCCTAACTCACAATGTTCTTACATCCTGAGAGCTTCACAGGAACGTGTTCAGGAGTTTAGAAGAAGCATTACATATATTAAACTGGTGGTAGAACAAAACACTATACAACAAGATATGGAAATTAAGAGCTTCATGCTTGAGAATCATTTCATGTGACCAGGTTATAACAATTCTGCAAAGAAAAGTGCACCAAAATCCCTCCTCTAAGGTGTGAAAGACTTGCTGCCGGTTATCGCAAATGCACGATTGCAGTTGTTCCCTCCACACAACCAGTTATTGGGAGCAATTACTTTTTCACATTGGGCTAAGCAGGTTTGGGCAGCTTTTTTTTTCTCCTTTCATAATTGAAAAATTATCATTTAAAAAGTTTTTAGTATTTTCTCAGGTTATTTTTGTGTAATAATAAAATTTGCTTTGTGACCTGAATCATTTAAGTGTGACAAATACGCACATATCCGAAATATGCTTTTCACAGCACTGTATAACCAAAACTTTGCGCATTTTATATATAAATATATACATAATATAAATATTTATAAAATAAATACAATTAAATACAATACATATATAACATTTAGAAAAAAAGAGAATAAATGTCAATGTTTTATTTTTTATATATATGAGAATATATTTAAATTCTATTTTTTATATATTTATTATTATTTATAAATGTTATATAATTAAATATATATATATATATATATAAATAAGCTGTACATTTCAATGTGTTTAATTTTTATTATTATTATTATTTTTTTATTATTATTATTATTATTATTATTATTATTATTATTTGAATTAATTAATTAATTTATTTATTTGTTTGTTTATTTATTTTTATTCTTATTTTATGCCCAGTCATTCCCTTCACCAGTGTTTATTCTCGTAAATATTTAAGGACTGGATGTTATAACACGGTTGCTCCTCACTGTGTCACTCTCCTTCTGCTCCTGCTGGAACATCAACCCCCTCAACTCCACCTCCATCAGCAGGAAAACAGACAGAGATCCTCTCTGAACACTGACGATTCATCTACTGCCATTTATTTCTATTATATCATTACAAAATGCTTTAAAAAAGTATCTCAGAGAAAATATTTTTTATTATGCCTTTTGTTTTCTGACTTATTTGAGTCTCTGTCTTTTGGTGTTTGACTCTTGACTTGTCTTTTGGTCTGTGAGTCTTATTTGGTCCCAGTCTTTATGTTTTTGACTCTTGGTGAGTCTCTGTCTTTTGGCTTGTTACTTTTGGCGAGCCCAAGACTTATGGACTAGTCTCAGCTTTTATCTATTTGTCTCCTAGCTTGTCCCAGTCTTTAGGTCTTTGACATTTGGTTACTCCAAGTCTTTAGATCTATGATTTTTGTCTAGTCTCAGATTTTTTTGTTAGTTTGTTTCTTTGCTAAGGATTCTTGATTTGTCACAGTTGTTTGTTGTTGTTTGGGTGTCCCCCTGTGTTTTAGGATTGGACTCCAGGTTTGTCTCTGCGTCTGTGATGCGTCATTAAAGTCAGCAAATAGTTTTAGTTTGATCTCAGTGTTCAAGGTTTAAGTTATTTTTCTTTTAGTTTCAGTTTCAGACTTCTGTTTTGTCTCTGTGTTTAGGGATCTAAAGCACGGTTGAGTATCTGACTCATGATTAGTCGTAGTCTTCATTGTTTTAGCTTCAGTTTCTGGCCGTTTTCAGTGTTTACAGCCAATTTTTTATTCAATTTTAGGATTTCTCAGGACTTGTATTTGAGACCAGATATGTTCTACACTATTAATCATCTCTACATTGAATTTAAAACCTCACACTTTAACATAATGTGAGTCTCTTGAGTCCACGGTTGTGACTCACAGTGCTCATACCCAGGGAGTGTTTAGAGAAGATTATGGCACAATTTCAAGCAGCTTGATTTGACATGTCTGATGATGGTTTCAGAAAGAATGAGGGATTGAACCATCTGCTCTCACTGGTTCCTACTGTTTTTCCCCACAGCGAGAATAAGATCTGTTTTTGTTGTTGTGGTTTGTTTTACATGTAGAGACTTCTGACCTTTGTTGTTTTGTGTCAGAAATTTTCTTTCTGGTCACACTTCTCTCTTTCCATCTGTCTGACTCTCTGTGAGTCGGTGTGAAAGACAAGGTTTGTTTTATTTCGTTATTATCTTCTCGTAACCAAACAAGAAACGACTACGTCATTCAGGATCTGGTCTGCAAATGATCTCATCTCTTCTGTTTTACCATTTTCAGCCATACTGTGTGCTTACTCCATTCTTCACTGGGTTGCCAGGTCCACTTGACATAATCAACTCTATGTGCTGCTTTTCCAGATTACAGGCCGTGAGTGTGAAACTACAGCACCATACATAATTTATACCAGAAACCAGGAGACAAACCACAAAACAACTATAAACAAGAGAAAAAGAGAGAGACAGACTGAGAGAAAGAGAGACAGAGGGAGACAGACAGATACAGTGTCAGACAGACTGATACAGATAGAGAGAGAGACAGACTGAGAGAAAGAGAGACAGAGGGAGACAGACAGATACAGTGTCAGACAGACTGATACAGATAGAGAGAGAGACAGACTGAGAGAAAGAGAGCCAGAGGGAGACAGACAGATACAGTGTCAGACAGACTGATACAGATAGAGAGAGAGACAGACTGAGAGAAAGAGAGCAAGACAGACAGACAGATACAGATACAGATACAGATAAACAGAGAGATAGAGAGAGAAAGACAGACCGAGAGAGGGGCAGACAGACAGATACAAAGACAGACAGACAAAGACAGATACAGACAGACAGAGAGGTAGAGAGAGACAGACAGCCTGACAAAAAGACAGACAGACAGAGACAGACAGAGACAGACAGATACAGAGAGAGATATGGACAGAGAGAGAGAGACACAGACAGACAGACAGACCGAAACCAAGAAAGACACAGACACAGAGATAGAGAGAGACAGACAGAGACAGACAGATACAGAGATAGAGAGAGACAGACAGAGACAGACAGATACAGAGATAGAGAGACAGACAGACAGAGACATACAGACAGAGACAGACAGGCAGAGACAGACAGATAAAGAGAGACAGACAGACAGAGACAGACAGATACAGAGATAGACAGACAGACAGATACAGAGATAGACAGAGAGACAGACAGACAGAGACAGACAGATAGACAGACACAGACAGACAAATACAGAGATAGACAAAGACAGACAGAGAGACAGACTGACACACAGAGACAGACGCAGACAGACAGACAGACAGACAGACAGGCAAAGACAGACAGACAGACAGGCAGAGACAGACAGACAGACAGAGACAGTCCTTCTCATTGTTCTCTCTCTACATAAAAAGAGTGGAGGAGCGGAGGGGGCGCGCGAGCGAATCAGCTGAGCGCGAGGAGGAGACACTCACTGCTGCCGACATCACTACTGCAACAACGGGACACACACACACACACACACACACACGCGCACTTCGTTTTTAAAAAGCGCGTGCGATCCGTTTGCATGTGTTTTAACGGGACGGTTATCGAGCGCTCGCGACTCGAGTGAAGGAGTGAAGAAGTGCCGTTATTTTTCCGTTACAGGAAGCAGAGAATTTGGACCGGTTTCCTCATTTCCGTCCTAAAGGTCTTTGATGTGGCTGTTAGCTAACGGCTAAAACAGAAGGGGGAAGGAAACCGGAACACCGGGATGCGACAGGGCGAGCAGTGATGCGCGCGGGGTTATAAATATCGTGTAGGGACGCGGTGATAATCCGGTAACCGGGATGTGGAACCGGACAGCAAGGAGATGATTTGACATCAGAGCTGTTCGAGCTGTAGTGGAATGAGGAGCTTTCCGGTGTCGAGTTAAACACACCGGAACCGTTTACCAGCCACCCTTCATTCCCACAATCATCCGGGTCCGAACATGGACGATACCGGCATCATCCGGCGCAGGAGGCTGCAGGTGAGAACATCAGTCATCAGTCAGCTCTCATTTTATTACCAGCTTTTTTACCTTTATTTTATTTCTCCAAAAGCATCTCACAGGATCTCGTTTTTCTCTCCGGTCTTTTACTTCGGGGGTTGAGGAACCTCATGTCCATTTTCATTTTCAGTGTCGGTTTACATTTATAATAATACTGTTGATTTACATGTTGGCGTTAAACTGTGAATATGCAAATATAAAATACAAGGAACCTGGCTGTCAGGATTCAGACTGTCAGGCATCAGGCTCTTACACATCAGGCTGATAGGCATCATGCACCAGGCTGATAGGCATCATGAACCAGGCTGATAGGCATCATGAACCAGGCTGATAGGCATCATGAACCAGGCTGATAGGCATCATGCACCAGGCTGTCAGGCAGTATACACCAGGCTGATAGGCATCATGAACCAGGCTGATAGGCATCATGCACCAGACTGTCAGGCATCATAACCAGGCAGTCAGGCATCATGAACCAGGCTGTCAGGCATCATACACCAGGCTGTCAGGTATCATGAACCAGGCTGTCAGGCATCATACACCAGGCTGTCAGGCATCATACACCAGGCTGTCAGGCATCATGAACCAGGCTGTCAGGCATCATACACCAGGCTGTCAGGCATCATGAACCAGGCTGTCAGGCATCAGGCTCTTACACATCATGCTGATAGCCATCATGAACTAGGCTGTCATGCATCAGGCTGTCATGCATCATGAATCAGGCTGTCATAGATCAGGCTGTCATGCACCACACACCAGGCTGATAGGCATCATACACCAGACTGTCAGGCATCAGGCTGTCAGGCATCATGAACCAGGCTGATAGGCATCATGAACCAGGCTGTCATGCACCATCCACCAGGCTGTCAGGC
>NC_139579.1:2333304-2358304 GCF_946808225.1 Silurus aristotelis
TTTCTGTCTCCTCGTCTCTCTCAGCCTGCTGATCACATCTATGGGACACATTAAGCTGACTGATTTCGGTTTGTCGAAAATGGGACTGATGAGTCTCACAACGAACCTGTATGAGGGCCACATCGAGAAGGACACCCGAGAGTTCCTAGATAAACAGGTACATACACACACACACACACACACACACACACACATACACATTTACATTTACCTGTAGGTCATTTAGTGGACGCCCTCATCCAGAGCAACTTCTAATTAAGGTTTTCCTACAACCGAGCACTTGAGAGTTCAGGGCCATTCCCAAGGGCCCAACTTTGCCAACTCAGTGGTGCTGGGATTTGGCATCACAACCAGATGAAATGTTTTTCTCAGTCACTTTAGAGCATTTTTCGAAAACACTTTGTACAAACAACACAATGGATTTCTTGCAAAAAGCTTGAACTTTTCCTCAAAATCCTCAGTTCATCTCTGGAAAGTAAGTATTCATGTCAGTGAACAGCTCATTGTCATTTTGTCGCTGCGAAGCGTTTACAATTTGTTCAAAGGGACAAGAAAGTGCTTTTATTACAGCATGTGCACCAGTGAGGACATAAGGCGAAGTAGTTTCCTGAGAAACTAAGAAAAAATGTAAAGGAGAACACGATGCAGCGGGTTTGAGTTCGGATAACCGACACACACGGGTGTTTCTCTCGCGCAGGTGTGCGGCACGCCCGAGTACATCGCCCCGGAGGTGATCTTACGGCAGGGTTACGGGAAACCTGTGGACTGGTGGGCCATGGGCATCATCCTCTACGAGTTCCTGGTGGGCTGCGTGCCTTTCTTCGGGGACACACCTGAGGAGCTGTTCGGCCAAGTGATCAGCGGTGAGAGATGGAAATACACACACACACACACACACATGCACAGATCGTCCTCTGTGTTTACCTTATTGTAAAATGTATCGTGTGTGTGTGTGTGTGTGTGTGTGTAGATGACATCGTGTGGCCTGAAGGTGATGACGCACTTCCGGTTGATGCCCAGCGCCTCATTTCTGCCCTGCTGCAAACCAACCCACTGCTCCGCCTGGGCACAGGTATACTCCGAAAAAATGTAGAAAAAAATAGGCTAAGTTCTTGTCTTTGCAAGGCCCAGGTACGCTAATAGTGTGTGTGTGTTTGTGTGTGTGTGAGTGAGCAGGAGGTGCAGTTGAAGTGAAACATCACCATTTTTTTGCTGATTTGGACTGGAACAGTTTACTGAGGCAGAAAGCCGAGTTCGTCCCTCATCTGGAGTCGGAGGAGGACACCAGCTACTTTGACAGTGAGCACACTGACCGTGTGTGTGTGTGTGTGTGTGTGTGTGTGTGTTGTTTGGTGTAAAGCTCAGTATATCCATGCATGAACATAACACTCCATGTAAAAAAAAAACTTTAATACTAGAATAAAAAATTCAGTGAATCATGAAAATGTGTGAATATATATATATATATATATGAATTGTATGAATAAATAGAAATATATAAAGAATAAATGAAAAATTCTAATTAATAAATCAAATCAAGTGCTCTTCGTGCAACGCGCAGTCTCCTGTGTAAAAACTAATAGCATGTACCGCCAGTAATTCACCTCTAGAGGCCGCTCTCGTAATGACAGCAGATCGCTATACATTTTTTTAATCATGTTAATTAATCTGCAAAACCAAATAATCGTTCGACCTCTTATCATGACCTTCTGAGTGGTGATGTCGTGGCCTTGGTGCAGGACCCACACTATCACGATTTTTATAAAAGGTTTTTACTCTTGTTGTGCACCGCTGGTGAGGGGTTCGAAACGACCTCACACTGGTTGCAAACAATTAAAGATACCCCAGGAGTCATTTACTCTAATCCGGTGTGTGTGTTTCATGGTGTGTGTTTCGCAGCACGCTCGGACCGCTACCATCACATTCACTCGTTCGACGAAGACGACACCAATGACGACGAGCCCGTCGAGATCCGACGTTTCTCCTCCTGCTCGCCTCGCTTCAGCAAGGTTACTCCTCCTCCAGTCCCCTCGATCTCTTCTTCTATTGCTCTGTTTTTCATCCCTCCCTCATTATCCTCCTTTCCAGTCTTCCTTTGCTTCCTGTTTATACATCTCTTTTTTTCTGTATAAGTTAAAAAGGATTATGTGTAATGTCACAATAAGACTTGTGTGTGTGTGTGTGTGTGTGTGTGTGTGGGTGTGTGTCTGTCTGTGTGTGTGTGTGTGTGTGTGTGTGTGTGTGTGTGTGTGTAGGTGTACAGCAGCATGGAGCACCTTTCTCAGCTCGAGCACAAGCCTGTGGTGACCCGCAGGGAGCCCAGAGGACATCGGGAGGACCGGGCCAAGAGGGAGAGTCTGGGCAGCTTCACCCTGAGAGACAAAACATGGAGGACGGGGTCTCCTGAGATGTGAGGACTTTGTTTAAGTTACATTCAAATGATCATCATATTGAATATTCTGGTGACCGAGGGCATAACGACTGTGTGTGTGTGTGTGTGTGTGTGTGTGTGTGTGTGTGTGTGTGTGTGTGTGTGTGTGTGTGTGTGTGTAGGAAGCGTTTATCCTGCTCGGAATACTCCTTTACCGAGTCCGACTCCAGTCCCCCTGGTATCCGCCGCCGTTTCTCTGCTCTCATGGACACACACCGCGTCCCCTCTCCTTTAGAGACAGACACCGAGACACACCCTCGCCACACACCGATCAAAACCAGAGGGACATCACTAGAGGGCGCTACGATGGCATCGGGGGCAGGAGCGGGTGGGGCTGAGTCCCCTGCTGCAGCTCCGACAGCACAAGGATTAGGTACGTGAGGCATCACACTGGTCTTCTTTAAAATCTTCTCCAGCATCTGCATAGCAATAGTGATCTAGCAGGAGGTGTAGGAACCAGGAGGAGGTGTTGATGACTAGAATCTCGGTGTAAACTCTAGGTTATTTTGGAAATGGTTCCCTTTTCTGCAGATAAACTCCTGAAGCCTGCTGATGCAGCTGCGACGGCAGCACCGTTTGGACACCGAGCCCCGAACGAAGTGGTCCTGCGGCGAGCCCGGCATCAGCACCTCTCGGGTGAAGGAGAGAAACAGGCTCCGACCCGCTCTGGCACAAAGGTCATCAAGTCAGCGTCCGCCTCAGCCTTATCTGTTATTATACCTGCAGGTCAGAATCCACTCATCCCTCATCCAACTTCTGTTTTCGTCATTTTTATATCTCTTATAGATTTTACTGTATCGATCTTTTTTTTGTTATATTCATGTATATTAAACATTTCTTCTGCAGTAGAGCAACACGGGACGTCCCCACTGGCCAGCCCCATGTCACCCCGCTCCATATCGTCCAACCCGTCGTCCCGAGACTCGTCCCCCAGCCGCGATTACTCTCCGTCCATCAGCACTTTGCGGTCTCCAATCACCATCCAACGCTCGGGGAAGAGATACGGCTTTACGCTGCGTGCCATCCGAGTCTACATGGGGGACACCAACGTCTACAGCGTCCACCACATGGTCTGGGTAAGAAAAAGTCAGGAAAACACCAGAAAACACGAGCACATCTTTTTTTTGCTCTTATATAAAAATACGAATGTACTTCAATCAATGTGCTGCCTTTTAATCCCAGCATGTGGAGTGTGGAGGCCCCGCCCAGGACGCAGGTCTGTGTGCTGGGGACCTCATTACGCATGTGAACGGAGAATCTGTGCACGGCCTGGTTCATACTGAAGTGGTGGAGCTCATTCTGAAGGTATGGTGGCCTGAAAGAGACATTTTATTGATAGTTTAAACACAGCCGGCATTTTCAAAACCTTTTGTTCTGGGTTTAGAGTGGGAATAAAGTGACCGTGACCACAACTCCATTCGAGAACACCTCCATTAAGATCGGGCCGGCACGGAAGCCCAGCACCAGGGCCAAGATGGCGCGACGCAACAAGAAATCCATCACCAAGGAGGGACAGGAGAGGTGACTGATAAACTTATCTACCACTTTTTACATCAAGCAGGCTTTATGAATTCTGTTCTACTCTTACCCTTCCTTTTGATCTCCTTCTCATCTCCTATTCCTCTCTCGCTCTCTGTCTTTTGCAGTAAAAAACGAAGCTCTTTGTTCCGTAAGATTACTAAACAGTCTAATCTGCTCCACACCAGCCGCAGTCTTTCCTCTTTGAATCGCTCGTTGTCGTCCGGAGACAGTCTCCCCGGATCGCCCACCCACGGCCTGTACGCCCGCTCACCCCCTGACTCCGCCCACCTCGGTTAGTGACTCGTACCCTAAACTCAAAGTAATACAGAATAACACTGAAACTCTTCACACACACACACAAACACACACACACAAACACACACACACACACACAATGTACTGTCTATTGAGTAATAAGTTTTATGGGACATGGGATATGCTTGGAACCAGACTGATGCTGATATTTTTTTATCTTTGTATGACATTAAAATGAACTTAAAACATTAATTGCTATTAACCCAATATTAGCAATAGAATACATTAAATAAACGTGTATTAAACTGGTAGAAATTTTAGTTATTAATTTCACTCTAGTACATTTTCAGCATTTGGCTATTATATTTATTGCATTAGGCATTTAACTCTTATCCAATTAAGAGGTTAGGAGCCTTATTTAAGAGGGTTCAGCTTGGTGGTGCTGGGATTTGAACCCATGACATTCCCATCAGCAGTCAAACAGCTTATTCACTGAATTACCCCTTTCCCAATTCACCTTCTTCTTACTCTGTAGCTTATTTAAAAAATGAGTACTGACCCTAACTTAATATTTCACTTGTATTAACACAGCGTGAACCTTCTGATTCACTGAAGTGAGTTACTGAGTGACCTTGAGTCCATTATCTACCTGATGGTAACCCAATGGTGTTTTCTGACCCAGTATCAGGCTGACAAAAATGATTTGCATGTTCTAACTTGTTATTAACAAGACTTTATGCTAAATATTAATCTAATATCACTTGGTTTTTATCCTTTACATTTATGGCATCTGTGAGACAGAGTTCTCCAAGAGTGATGCACAGTTATGTAATTTACGCAACTGCAGAGTTGAGGTTTTGCTCCAGGGCCCAGCATTGGCAATTTGGCAATGCTGAGATTTGAACTTATGACCTAACAATCCGAAGTCAGACATCTTCACCACTGAGCTACCAATTCCCACCAGTTAGTAGCTAAACAGATAACCGATTGGGGGCTACAAAGAGTGACTTAGAATAATTGTACTTAAAAACTGAGCGGTGAAGTTTGAGGGCCTTTTTCAAGGGCCCAGCAGTGGCATCTTGGTGGTGCTGGGATTTTAGCTTATGACCTACAAATCTGAAGTCCAACACCTTAATCACTGAGCTACCAATTCCCCCAGTTGGTAGCTGAGCAAATTGCTTATCTGGTCAGCTCAGGATACGTGCTGGTGTGCATAAGTGTCTGCCAAATCAATAAACGAAAAATGCATTGCAATATGAGTTGAATACGAACCCGTCTGTATTAATGCCATCGCATATACTATTAACTTTTACTATCGATTTTACCATATTAACTGTAGCTATTAACATGACACTAACCTGTCCTTAACCTCACCCCTCCCTTTTTCTCCTCCCCCTCCTCCCTGCACGCCCCCAGGCATGTCATCCCAGAGCAGCTCTCCGGCATCCTCCACTCCCAATTCTCCAGCTACGTCTCATCACATGCGCCCGAGTTCTCTGCACGGCTTGTCCCCTAAACTGCAGCGCCAGTTCCGCTCGTCTCGCTGTAAATCAGCCGGGAGCGTCCCCCTGTCTCCGCTGGCACACACTCCGTCACCGAGCACGGCCAGCGCCTCCTCAACTTTCCCCACCAAGCTGCACTCCTCACCACCGATAACACGGCCTCGATCACCTCTGCTCACACGAGTGCAGTCAACCGAGAAGCCGGCTCCGCCCTCTCCGCCTTCGTTCGCTTCCTTTCCATCATCGGCAGAGAAAAAAGGCGGCCTCCGGAAACATGGAGTGGAGGAATACCGCATGCTGCAAAGCCTGCTGGAGATTGAAGGGGAAAATGCGCTCGCTGATACCCTCCAGACGACAAACAAGCAGGACGTGCCCTCAGCTCCTGATTTGACAGCAAGTGCCAAGGAGAAACTGTCTGAAGGGACAGGGACAAGTTCAACCAAAACCCAGGATTCCGTCAAAGCCTTAACTATGGCAAGCTGCGACCCAGCAAAGCAAGACAAATTCACACCAAAGAGCCCAGCCACGAAGGATACGACCTCTGACATAAAAGAAAAACCCAGAGGAAAGATGCCATTTTTGAGCATGGAAAAAGTTGCTTCAAAAATGCCAGAACAGCCGGCGGAGGCTGGGAAAGAACGAGAGAAAGGAAAAGCCATGTGGGAGAATGACCCAAAAGCTAAATCTGAGATGCAAGATTTAGGAAGGTGTACAAAACCCCCCCAGACTGCAGCCGTTAAGATGGAAGTCAAAAGTGGAGGTGCCGAGTGCAAGACTAAAGCTCCAGCACCTGCAGTGACGGATGCAGGAGGTCTGCAAATGAAATTCAAAGAGGGAAAGAGTTCAGTCCATTCCGGGTCAATCCGGACCCTCAGAGAAGAGCGATCTCACTTAGAGGTTTTGGAGGAAAGCCCGGCTTCCCTGTCACCTTCCACGCCATCTCCCAGCACTGGCAAATCACGCACCATCTCCCCTGGTGATCGCTCAAGCTTTGTCACTCAGCTCACCAGTGTCGCCAAAACTGTGCTTGGGCCCATGAAGCTGGGATCGCAGGATGGTGGGAAAGGGAAGGACTCCAGCACCAAAACGAGCGAGGACAAGCGAGCAGGGACACTGGGAAAATCTGAGGCGTCTTCAGGGGCCTGGCGCATAGCGACGGGAACATGGCCTGGCCCAGGATCCTCAAAATCGAAGAACTCTAACAAGCATTCCTGAACATCCTGTTTGTCAAAGGTGGATGAAGACGCAAAGTTAAGCGATGACCTAATACTTCCACAATCACCAAATCAACACTTAACAAAAAAAAACAAAAAAAGCAAGGTGCTCTCAAAAAGTCCACATAGATGCATGTATGCGTACAGACCTTTTTTTTTTTTAAAGCTGCAGTATGTAACTTTTCTACGAAAAATGATTCTGAGTTAAACTTCGCTAACATCGGTAGTAACAAGTCCGTTTACATTCACGTAGTATTGAAGCGATGCCGAGGCTCGTGGTCTCGAGCCCTGATAGCCTTTATCCCGTGCTAGAAAATCTTGTTTAGACTTTTCAGGGCCTCATCCTGAAATTGAATAAGGAGTAGACGTTAGCTCGCCTGCAACCATTGCTACATAGTAAAAAAAACTGTTTGCTAAATGTACTAAATATCGTAGCTTATCAAAAAAGTTACATACTGCAGCTTTAATGTAAATGTAACACCAGATTAGTGTAGAGCATAACAAGCGCTGTGTGTAGCTGCATGGTAAATATTGTGAATAAAAGAAAAATTAATTGAGAACATTATATAAAAAATAAAAAAATAAATACTACGCAAAGACCTGATGCTAGTGAACACTGTACACATCCGATCGTCATAACTGCCCCGGTCTCTATAGCAACAGCATGTCCACAATGTTATCCCGAACGACGATAGGCGGTAAACCTGTCAATCATTACGTCTAATACAAAGCGGCAAATAAACGAATAGATATCTGCATACCTGAAGAGGCACAAAACACCGTCCGGGGTTCGCTAATAAGGTAGAACGACTCACTGCTTTATTTATGTCCTGATCGGTGTAAAGGGAGTATTTAATGTCCCAGAGAATGGGGAGCAAAACATTGAGGTATTTGAAGTGGTCTAGTGGGTGTGGCCTAATATTTTAATTAGCTTTATTTTAACTTCATTGAGGAATGAAAACCAGGATACACTTTTGGACGAGATTAGATTTTTTGCTAGGTTAGCTTTCTCTTTAAGGTTAGCTTTCTCTCGCTAAGGTTAGCATATTTTTACCCTAAAGTTAACGTTCTCTTTAAGGTTAACATTCACAGGCTAAGGTTAGCTTTCTCTCTAAGGTTAGCTTTCTCTCTAAGGTTAGCTTTCTCTCTAAGGTTTACTCACGCTTAGGTTAGCTTTCTCTTTCAGGTTAGCTTTCTCACACTTAGCTTAGCTTTCTCTCCAAGTTAGCTTAGTCTTTAAGGTTAGCTTTCTCTTTCAGGTTATCTTTCTCACACTTAGCTTAGCTTTCTCTCCAAGTTAGCTTAGTCTTTAAGGTTAGCTTTCTCTTTCAGGTTAGCTTTCTCACACTTAGCTTAGCTTTCTCTCCAAGTTAGCTTAGTCTTTAAGGTTAGCTTTCTCTCACAATAAGTTAGCTCTTTTTCCAAGGTTCTTGTATTTTAGTGGTTAAGGCTCTGGTTTAGCGATCAGAGAGCTGGCCTTCAAGCCCCAGTATCGCCAAGCTGCCACTCCTGGGTCTCTTGAGCAAAGCCCTTAACCCTCTTTGCTCCAGGGGAACTGTATCATGGCTGACCAGAGCTTTCAAACATCTCTGAGGTTTGCGAAGAAAGAATTTCATTGTGCTGATAAGACGCCCGACATCGTCCTTGTGATTGGTGGGAATGAAGCGATACACATAGATCGCTGACATCAGCCCTGCTAACTTCACATCAGTACCTGTATTTTCACCCATGGCCTCGAAACCACATTAACCTCAACCTTGCTGCAGAATTCTGAATTCTGATTGGTCAGAAAGTGTCTGTTCATTTTCTACAGCAGCAGCAGCTCCATCAGTGGTACAGCAAAGTGTGTGGGTTTCAGTGCGCTGCTTCTGACACGCCATCGTTCATCTACAGCTCCATCACTGGGACTCGTACACCATCACACCATATTTATTTCTCTGGGGCTTTAAATACTGAACCTGAACGGGGAAATGTTCGAACAAATTTAACTTGAATGAATAAAGAGAAAGAAAGAAAGAAAAAGAAAACAAAATGGAGCGCGTGTGTGTGTGTGTGTGTGTGTGTGTGTGTTAAACTCTTCCTACATATGCAACGAGAGCTTTCTCCTGTGTCTAATTTAATGTAGATGTTGTGATATTTTTCTTTCCTATTACTTACTCGACTACATTTTATACTCTGTGTGTGTAAATTTGTGTGTGCGTGTGTAGATGTGTGTGTGTGTGTGTGTGTGTGTGTGTGTGTGTGTGTGTGTGTGTCGATGTGATTTCCGACAGTTAGTAAGTGGCAAATGATGTTTATTTGCTTGTTTACACTGAGTATTGCCTCGCATCTTAGTCGACATCCGGAACGTTTCATTAGATGAACAGTGCTGGAGTGTGTTTGATTGCCATGTTGTGCTTTCACGTTCGTGGACGTTTTAATGGTGCGATGTGTAACGTTTAAAAGATATACGATACAATAACGATATCGCTCCTCCGCCATTGCCTTTTACAGCACTGTCATTATGTTTTAGCTGTACCGAGGTGTGCTTCGACTCAAACCTGCCTCCTAGTGGACAAAGCCTTAATCATACCAAACATCTCAAGACTGAGTGGGCCACATCAGAGCTTAGTAGACTTCGCGAAAGCTGAACATGTGATATTTCACGTGTAGAAGCATTCGGTAATTATAGCCACGACTGCATTTAATTACACGGGGATCATTATGGGTTACAATATTCGTTTCTTATTCGAATATTCGTAGGATCTCATTTGTCCTAATGTCAGATTTTACAGCACACAAGAAAAAGACGAGGAAAATTGAACCACGTCATTCCGTGACACGTTTAGACTGGCGTTCTCGGTAGCTAGTAGCAAACAAAAACAACCTGTAGCGATCATTTCGTTCATGACATCCTGCCTCGAAATCAAACCCGGTGTGTAGCAATTAAATGACACACACACAATAGTTTTAAAACGTATAGTATACAAACACAACAAAATCAAAACGTGAAATATTTCAATTAGCACATCAACCGCTTACACACACGCTCATGGTTTACTTTAGCAGGCAGGAGGCGCTCTCTGCCCAGTGTGTGTGTGTGTGTGTGTGTGTGTGTGTGTGTGTGGGTGGGTGTGTGTGTCCTGCGCCACTCTGTAGTAGTGTGTTTGACGAAAACGTATGTTGTAGCTGATGTCGTGTGTGAACCGTCTTGAGTAGCTCGGTGTGTAGATCTAGGCGTACACTGTTTAACACTTCCCTGTCATGGAATTAAAAACCACTGTAAAAAAAAAAAAGCACTTTATTTATCTCCAGGTGTTAGAGGGGCTCCCAGCAAAACTGACATGGCTCTGTGTGTGAGTGTATGAGTGTGTGTCGTTTAGGAGCTGTTATGTGGTTTCCTTCAACTAATATGCACTGTACAGTTCAAACAGTCACAGATGCTAACGTGTCGTTGTGTGGATCGTCGAAAACGTCTTTTCCTGACATTTTCTGTGGGATTTTTCCCCTAGATTGTGAGATTAAAATAAAAAATTAAAAAAGGCACATGCTTATGTATATGTTGCCCCTCAATACTAACTTTCTGGATGTCGCCACCTGCTGGCAGAAGTGCTTGAACCCCTGGGATACCTGTTTTCGCTTGTTTACGTTAGGTATTTCATTTATTTAGATTTTATTCGCTGTAACTGATTAGCATGTATAAATTTCGATACATGGATGTACATGGATTTTTTTTTTCTTTGAACTTTGTGGCATTTTATCATCGAGTGCTTGTTTTTGTTTTTTTTTCTACTGTATATTATCATTTAGTTTTCTTCTCAATTTCGTTTTTCTCAGGCAACGTTGTGAAGCAATGCAAAGCGAAAGAGGCTGAAGTGCAGTAATAATAATAAAAAAATATATATAGTAATAAAAATTTCAAGGAAATCTTTTGTTATTTGTGCTTTTGTTATAGAACGTATCTCTTACCCAGAATTTGTGCAGCACGTAAACACACACACACACACACACACACACACACACACACAGATTTTGTCTTGAATACACTACTTTCATATTTTCAGTTTAGATCATGGGTACCGGGTTGTGAATCATTTGTTACCAGGTAACAGAAAAAATTAATTTATTAATAAAAAAAAATTCTATCTATCTATCTATCTATCTATCTATCTATCTATCTATCTATCTATCTATCTATCTATCTATCTATCTATCTATCTATCTATCTATCGTGTTAGTTAAGTCAGGCACTCTTCGACATTATTATTAATAATAATAATATTATTATTATTATTAGTTTGTATTATTACTAATTGAATTATATTTTATAATTAAATTAGAATAATTCTTTTTAATATTAATTGTATTTGGTCATTTTTTGTATTTAGAATCAAATTACAGTCACTAAACTGTTATTATATACTTTATTTATTATATTAACGTGTATTTTTTATATACATACAAAACAGACAAACAAACAAACAAACACAAATAAAAACCACTACATTGTTTTTAATTTCCGCTTTTGACTTTTATTCGACTCTCTCTGATTGGTCGCTTTTGTCAATGACGTGTTCGGTCTCAGCCAATCAGCTGCGATATTCGTTGTTCGTTACCAGGTGGAAAACCGAGTAAACAGGAAGAGAAAAAAGCATTCAGAAAGATTTCCGGCTGTAAAACTGCTTTACTTCTGCAGGAATCCGATTAAAGAATAATGTTTTATAGAACAGATGAAATCACGGTAAGTGTTTTAGTTGTAATTAAATCTCTGACCCCTGATGAATAAATCTCAGTTCCTCAGCTGCATTCAGGAGACCACAGAGTTTCATTCTGATGTTTATTTCAGAAGTAAATATAAATATATGCGATTTTATAACACAATTATTAAAAACCGTATGTATGGTGTTGTGATTGTGTGTAATAAATATGAAATATTACATATTAAATGAAACTAATGATCAAAATCAATATACAGGCAAAAGTCACGTTGATATTTGTTTGTTCTCCGACGATCATCATGCACAAGTTGCCGAACGGTTTCAGCATTCAAACTTGTTGGTCTTCCTGATCTCTCATCTTCTTCCAGTCATGTTCTTCATGGTCAGAATAGCCCCGGCTCCTGAAGTCTTTTGGCACACTGATTTATGAAGGTCGGTGCTCCCTGTGACTGTGTGTACAGCCTTGTGCTGAGATCTGTTGGCGTGTTACAGAGCTAGTCTCAACTTTTTGACAAACTGCACCACACACACACGTATTCTAATCGCAAAGACGTCTCATTACTGTCACTGCTTGCTTCACTCAAGGATCTCCGCTGGCCATAGTGAGCTTTTCTCACCAGAGCATCACCATGACCTCCGGGTGTGCAGATGAGGCGAACTGTACAGAAGACCTGGAGTCATTTGTGTTTCTGTCCTACCCCGGACCTTCAGAACACACACACTCTTTGGAGTACACACACTCCGAGGGTACACACCTCTCTGAGACGGCGAAAGACAAAACCAGGCTGAGGAGCAGACTGGTGTCAGCATGGAACAATGTCAAGTATGGAGGTGTGTGTGTGTGAATCTGGGCTGTGATTTTAAACACGAGAAGGGAGATTAGTTGAGTGGAGGTTAACGTGTGTGTGTGTGTGTGTGTGTGTGTGTGTGTGTGTGTGTGTGTGTGTGTTTCAGGCTGGACCATGAAATCAAAACCTCATCTGAGTAAAAACTCTCCTGTGTGTTTGCTGGGTCATAAATACGACCTGAGCCATGAAGGTGTGTACCAGACACATGCGCACGCACGCACACACACACACACACACACACACACACACACACACATTCTATTCTGTGTCAAAAATGCTGTGTGTGTGTATTAGATGAGAGGCAGCGGTTCCGCTGTGTGTTCTCGTCCCTGTTCTGGATGACGTACCGGAGAGGTTTCTCCTCGCTGCACGGATCGTCTCTGACCTCAGACAGTGGGTGGGGCTGCACGCTGCGCTCCGCCCAGATGCTGCTCGCACAGGCGCTAGTGCTACACACGCTGCCTGCAGGTACATACACACACACACACACACACACACACACACACACACACACATACATGCTCCCACACACAACCGCACACTTACATTCTCGTGCTATTAGGTTGGACCTGGTCCAGAGCTCATCACCAAACCAGAGACGATCTGGAGCTCAGACACTTTCGGCCCCGTGTGCTTGGATTGGGATGGAGCCGGAGGGCGGGACAGAGAAGGAGGAGCGAGGGGGGTATTCTGGATGAGGATGAGGACTGGCAGGAGAGGGGACACCGGCGTGTAGTGGCGTGGTTCGGGGACAATCCGGGTGCTCTGTTCGGCCTGCATCGGCTAGTGATGCTGGGGCAGTCGTCAGGGCAACGGGCGGGTGACTGGTACGGCCCCTCGGTCGCCGCACACATACTGCGGTAAGACGCTGGCGAGTGACGTTTTCAGAGTTTCGGAAAACGCAACCTGCTTGTTATCATGTGTGTGTGTGTGTGTGTGTGTGCAGTAAGTCAGTCGCGGAATCTGAACTGCACGATCTGGCTGTCTATGTCTCACAGGACTGCACCGGTGAGATTTAGTTTTTTAACATCTGATTGGCCAGTGTTTTACCAGTAGTATATACACTGTGTGTGTGCGTGTTTGTGTGTGTTTGTGTGTGTGTGTGTGTGTGTGTGTGTGTGTGTGTGTGTGTAGTGTACATAGAAGATGTGATGAGACTGTGTGAAGAACGTTCGCCCAAACCTCCGGCGAGATTTGGCCCCGTTCTCATCCTGGTGCCCGTGAGACTCGGCGGAGACGCGCTGAACCCTGCGTACGTCCCGCATGTGAAGGTACAAACACACACACAGATTCAACACACACTCACACACGCTTGTGCTCTCTCTTGATGGTGTTTTTCTTGTTCGATCTTTTAGAGCCTGCTCCAGCTGAAGGGCTGCGTGGGAATAATCGGAGGAAAGCCGAAGTACTCGCTGTACTTCGTGGGATTCCAGGGTGAGCGGAGAAATCCTCGTTTCTGATTGGACGCTGCCAAAATTCTTATCGCCAGACAGATGTTTGAACTACAGACCGCATTGTTTTTAGGCATAGGCAAACCAGGCGGGCGGCTAGGGTGCAACAAGCTGGGGGGCGCTAGTGAGACCCATTTCAATTAATCACCTGTTTTTCTGCTGAAGTTTCATATACAGTAAAATGTTTACATACGTGAATTTAGGCAAATTTGCAATGATTATTAAATGTGTTTAACCTTTTTTATGAATAGTTGCGAATGATTTGTATGGTATGGGGGTGGAACATGGTGGTAGAGGGCGGAGCTACGGGGGGTGACAATAGGAATCTCGCCTATCGTGCCAAAAAGCCTAGAAACGACCCTGACTCCAGAACTATTACAGCAAAGGCTACCAGGATAGAAATGGAAACTATGCCAGCAGAGGGCGCTGACATGTAACGTTTACATTACATTTACAGGAGTATTCAGAGCGACTTACATTATATCTAAACTTGTGCAGGTTTTCACAGAAGCGGTTTGCGAACTCTGACTAGCGCGCTATCTAAGAATCCAATCAAAGGACGTAAAAATGCAGACGTTATTGGGCGCCTTCTAGAGGGCCTCGGACTGATCAAGCCGCAATCTGATTGGTTACAGGAACAGCTTAGATGCGAAAAAAAAAAAGCAAAGTATCAGTAACTCCAATTTACCATCAGGGAAATATAGACATCCATGATGGTCACATGACACACTTGTTTTTTTTTTTTTCTCTACCCAGACGATCAGCTGCTGTATCTGGATCCGCATTTCTGTCAGGCTGCTGTAGATGTCAATCAGCACAACTTCCCCTTAGAGGTATGGTAGAGGTACCATCCGCTTGTGACGGGTTGTTCATGAATGATTCGTTCATTTCAAACGAGTCTTTAATTTGACTCAAAAGAACGAGTCATCTCAAAGAGTGAGCTCATTCCTGGCAACCCATCAGGTCGTAGGTCTGAACAAAACAAACAAGGACGACGATGTTGGCGAAAAGAAAAGGTCATTGGAGAACTTTACACCATGATTGGGTTTGCTGAGAAGAATTAGTCTAATCTAGAGCGAAAGAAACGCTAGCTTGTGGATGCCAGCGTTGCTATGGTTACGGTGTCTGTGTGTTTGCAGTCGTTTCACTGTAAGACCCCGAGGAAGCTGCCTTTCCACCGCATGGACCCCAGCTGCACTCTGGGTTTCTACACTAAGAGCAGGAGAGACTTTGAGAGCCTCCGCTCTGAGGTCACTACGGTAACAAAAGGAAGAACACACACACACACACACACACGCACACACACACAAGTGGGGAATAGCGATATCCCTCTGGTCCTTCATGACTCCCTTCATTTTGTCCTCCAGGCTCTGAGCTCGTCCCCACACATGTATCCCATCTTCACCTTCATGGAGGGCTGTGGGCATGAGCAGCATAAGCAGCATGAGCAGCTGTACTTGAGCTTTGACTCCGAGAGACACGTCCCACCCAAAGACAAAGGCAGGCGGAGGAGTAAGCGGAGCAGCACGGAAGAGTTTGTGGTGCTGTGAACGCCGGCTCAAGAATAAGTTACTGAATCAGACTGTTTAAACTCACTCCTGCTCAGGACACTACACACACGCACAGGGTTTAGAAGCAGCATTGTACCACCTACAGGCAACATACAGCCATTACACACTTTTACCCTGCAGCTATAAACTTCCACCTGGCGGCTATTAACTTCTGAATAGCGACTCTTAGCTACTGATCAATGAATCCACCGATTCTAAGATCCAGATTAGTGACTATAAATTTAAGACTAGTGATTTTAAACCTTCTGACAAGCGACTCTAAACTTCAGACTAGCAGCTGTAATGATTCTACACTTCAGACTAGCGACTCTAAACTTCATACTAGCAGCTCAGGGATTCTAAACTTTAGACCAGCAACTCTACTGATTATACGATTTAGATTAGCAACTCTTAAGCTTTATACAAGTGACTCTAAGCTTAAGAGTAGCGACTCTATGCTTCTCTCTTTTGACTCTAAGCTTTAAACTAGCAAATCAAAGCTTCTGACTAGCAACTCTGGTGATTATAAGCTTCAGACTAGCGACTCTAATGCTTTTAAATTTCTGACCCTTGACTCTTAGCTTTAGACTAGCGACTCAAGTGATACTAAGCTTCAGACTAGCGACTCTAAACTTCCAAATAGCGAGTCTGGCATCTGTAAGTTTTAGTTGCGACTGTAAGCACATGTATTGCGAGTTCACCTCATTATTCTCACAGCTTCAGGTTCAAAATGAAGAAGTGAAACCTCAGACAGTGACCTGAGAGATGAAACTCAACTCGAAATATAAATATATCTATATAATAAACCGTATTCTCTCATTATTACGGTGAAATGCATCATGGGAAAATCATCATACAGGGTCGTGTACTTTATTAGTGCTTTTTGAAGCCGAAGAAAACATCAGACATCACACAAATCTCAGCTCTATTCGACTGTAATGCACAAAGTGTGAACTGAAGTGTGTGTGTGTGTGTGTGTGTGTGTGTGTGAGAGAGAGAGAGAAAATGTGAGTTTTCCTGTCATTGTGTCACTTTGCCATCCATATTAAAGGATTAATAATATTCATGTTTACCTTATAGTATTGATGAAATTATTTTTTTAAATAAAAAAACTTAATAAAGTAATTTTTATTTAAAAAAAAAAAAGGAGCTAAACAAAGTTCACAAGATTTAGTACACATCCTGAGGTGATTAATTTTCTAATACAACTACCAACCATTTCTTTTTTTTCTTTTTCATTATATATGATGAGGAACTTCTTACTAGCGCCTCTAAACTTCTTACTAGTGCCTTTAAACTCCCTACTAGCGCCCCTAAACTTCTGACTAGTGCCTCTAAACTCCCAATTAGCGCCTTTAAACTTCAGACTAGTGCCTCAAACTCCTGACTTTCGTCTCAAAACTTCAGACTAGCGCCTTTAAACTCTCGACTAGGGCCTCTAAACTTCAGACTAGCGCCTCAAAACTCCTGACTATCGCCTCTAAACTCCCGGGTAGCCCCTCAAAACTCTCGACTAGGGCCTCTAAACTTCAGACTAGCGCCTCAAAACTCCTGACTGTAGCCTCTAAACTTCGTACTAGCGCCTTTAAACTCCTGAGTTGCGCCTTAAAACTCTCGACTAGTGCCTTTAAACTCCCGAGTAGCGCCTTTAAACTTCAGACTAGCGCCTCAAAACTCCTGACTATCGCCTCTAAACTTCTTACTAGCGCCTTTAAACTCCCAATTAGCGCCTTTAAACTTCAGACTAGCGCCTCAAAACTCTTGACTATCGCCTGTAAACTTTGTACTAGCGCCTTTAAACTCCCGAGTAGCGCCTCAAAACTCCCGACTTTCGTGACTTCAAGTGACTTCAAACTGTTTACATCATTAGCCTCAGGGTAGCTTCAGGGGAAAAGTAAAGAAGCGAAACCTCAGCCAGTGAGCAGGACTTCCTCGAGAGAAGAAACTCAGAGAGTGTAACAGAATGTTCACTAACAGCCAGCGATTTCATGCCTTTTTTTTATTCTCCGTCATAAACAGCCGTCGTGAGTTGTCTGTCTCTTTAGTGTGACTGATCGATTGAGATGAGAATTGTGTGTAAATACGCTTTAGATTTCCATGTGAAAGTGTTAAACAACTCCCTCTGCATTCTTGGCAGCGTCAATAAAGTCATATCAGTGCAGAAAATGGAACAACAGAAGAGGAATGAAGAGGTACAAGGTTGGAAGTCTTTAGGTGTAAGCTGTTTTCTTTTCCCTGGTAAAACCTGCTTAAACATTGTTGTGCTGAATTTCTCCTCGAGTGTGTCTTCGATAAAAGATGTGTTTCCCACTTTCAGAAATAAAAACTCTTTTTGGTACCTTTATCTTTTAGATCTTTAATGTTGTATAGCAAATCCTTTACTCCAACCAAACATTGGCAAAAGTATTGTGACACCCCCGACTTTTCGGAGGCACACGATTGTAAAGGACGTCTTTGGATGCCGGAACTACAATTTTTCTCTTCACTTGAACTACGAGACTCAAACCTGTTCTAGCATGATGATGCCCCTGTGCACAAAGCCAGCTCTGTGAAGATCTGCTTTACGTGGGTTGGAAGTGGAAGATCTCCTGCTATAGAGTTCCAACCCTATTGAACACCTTAGGCCTCCTCACCCTTAGCTACATCAGTTACTTTTCTAACACACATATTGTGTATATATAGTTAGTGCAACTCGAACCTGCTTTTGTGATCTTGACCACAGTATTGACTCCAGAGAACAATGTGCATGGAAACTCTATTTTCTCTTTACTTAACAGCGTGTTTCTTGTCATAAGATGAATTTGTTGTAGCACTAAGAGGGTTATTGACTTTGTACTCAATTTCCTCTATACAAGACAACTACTGATCTAAAGCACATTAAAAAAGCAGAAAATGTCACAACTGAATTCTTATTTTTATAATTGGATTTTTTGAACGTTTTTGTTCAGTATATAATTGAATGGGGAACCGTAGTGTTTTAAATGTGGTTCAAATAACTGGAAGAAAAACTGTGGCTGAAAAGGTCCCAACACTTTGTCTTTGTGTTGTTGGCTATCCTGCTTTTAAACAGAAATAAGAAAAACACAATATATTTTATTAGGGGCAATATAATCATTTAAATATTGCATCAAGGATCGGTTCTGAGCCCTTTCCTGTTTGCAATGGTGATGGACAGTTTGACGGACGAGGTCAGACAGGAGTCTCTGTGGACTATGACGTTTGTGGATGATATTGTGATTTGTGGTGAGAGTAGGAAGCAGGTGGTTATTTCTTTTAATTGTTGGTACTTTCCCTGAGGTGTTTAATTGCAATGTCATGGCAGGGTGGACAATCAACCACTAAAAGAGAATCTGTATAAAAAGCCTTGTTCTGGAGAACTGCAGTGGGGAACAGCGAGTGTGTTTGCAGCGTGACAATGAAACATCCTCTCGTGACATTTGCAGGTTCGTGAGGTTTTTTAGGGTGGAGATTTATATTTGTTTTTTTCATATATATATATTAATCTCATTTCTAGTGAACTGTACGAGTGTCAATTATCGACACCCCAGGTGGGGCTTGCCTCCGAAATAGTTAGCATAGCAACTAAATCAGACCGCTTTTCTGTGGAACCATGACCGAAATTCATCACATTCCACTGAGGACACACACTTCTATCAGACCTATTCATAGAGAAAGTGAACAATGCTACCATTCCTTCACACTCTGAACCTGTCTGGGTGCATGTGTGTGTGTGTGTGTGTGTGTGTGTGTGTGTGTGTGTGTGTGTGTGTGGGTCGATGCAGAATGATTTGTACTGAAGATCGTCACTCCTCAAAGACAGCAAATCGTTTTCGCACCGAGATCAGCAGCTCATAATTACACGCCTCACACAGATAACAGAGATGCCACACGGACACACCTTCGATCTTTAGATTCTTATCTTGCTCCACGCTTATCTTCAACACGACCCGAGTCGCCTCAATTTGTCAAATAGGGTTTGTGTTTTGTAACGTGTACACTTAACTTCTGCTGTTATCACATGCGACACCGTGTTTGGAGGAAACGAGCGGAAAGTATCTTCCCTATAGGCATTGGTGTTTGTCCATGTGAAGGTCAGAAACTAGAGTTGATGCAGTACATACAGTATGGATGCACCATGTACATTGACTCTAATCAGGCTCCAGGTGTTTCAATTACCTCATCGTAACTTAAAAATATCGTTCGTCTAGACATGGCCTTTGCCTAGACAGTAGTCTTAAAGAATGGTGATCAGTATAGGGTAGTATATGTTGTGGAATTTTTCTTGATTGGTTCAGAATAACTTGCCCAGAATCCCAGAAGCCAATCCAGATAGACTTTATTAACATAGTAACAAAGCTGAGCAACGTTTGGAAAACGCCACTCCAGAACCCATATATATACCTTCCTGAAGCTGCTCACCAAATTCCATACATGTCCTCCTGTATTTTAAGACAAAAAATCTTCACCAGTTAAAAAGAATAGAAATTAGCTAAAACTATTCTTTAAAACACACTTAGCTTGTGCTAAGCTATTGTGCTGCAAAATTTTCTTTTTTTCCTAGTAGCGTTCCCATTTATTATTATTCATATTTCCAAAGTTTCCTGATACTTTCTGGAAATCTACCAGCACATTTCTGCTCCTTTGCAACCCTAGTAACTAAGAACAAAAAAAAATAGTGCTAATTTTAATGTTAAAGGCGCTCCAGCTCAAGTATTGACATCATTCAGATGTTTTCTGACTGTTAACATGAAAGCTTTCTCGTATGTTCAGTTCGATAAGTGTTTATTTTGCATTCTTTCTTATTTGGTTTATTGGAACTGTTATTATGCCATCATTAGAGTGGAAAAAAACCCCAGACCAATCAGAGAGAGGGAGAAAGAGATCTCTGAACCCTTTGGAGTGGCAAACCAACATATTGGCACAGTTATTAAAAAGAAGGAATGTGCTGCGGAGCTCAGCGACAGCAAAAAAGCCCTGGACTGCAAAAAGAAGCCAACTAAAGTGGAAGATTGTAGAATTTTCTTCATAATAAAAAAAATTATAATTTTTTTATGGTAAGTTGCCAAGTCAAGAACAGGTAGAAGTGTCACAGTTAATAATCGAGAGATCTCTTTATGAATTCCTGCTAAAAAAAAAAAAAAAAAGCAAGCGTTATTGTAGCAGAATTACAGCAAGAGTAATATATATAAAAAGAAAGGAACGGCTCATGATCTGAGGTGTACGACACACCTGTATGAGGCCTGGGGTGCAGTCAGCGTTCACATTCATCCCGAAGGTGTTGCATTGAAGCCAGAGCTCTGTAGCAATTTTTTTTGTTTATTCCACACAATTTCAACCTATTTAAAGCATATCTTCATGGAGCTGGCTTTGTGCACAGTGGCATTGGCATGCTGGAATGTTTATTGCATCTCCAAGTTCCAAATGAAGTAAAAATTTGATACTCCGCCATCCAAAATCGTCCTATACAATTGTGTCGCTCGCACTTTGGTTTGAGAACGAACCTCATATGGCTGGGAATATCTGGTGCTCTAAAACGTTTGTCTATTTTTTTAAGTCCTCTGCTGTAATTCGGCTCCTGGATTCTAAACACAAAAGATCTCATGCAAAAGGTGTTCTTGCAACTGTGCTTTCCAAGAACTGTAATGTTTTTGTATGCTTTGCATTAGTTGGGAATGTAAAGTTCACAGAGTGTGCACTTATACTATTAGTTAGGTATGAAGCTAGTTCTTCAGAGGTTCTTTGGGTACATTTTATTACACAAACTTAGTTTTACTTAAAATTTTTCTTTCATTGGGAAACACTTGGGTTCTACATAAAACGTTCCTCCAGAGGGAAACCAATGAACACTTTAGAGCTCCAAATGTCGGCGCAATAAGAGAAAATAATTCCTCACAGCTTGGTGTGATGAGGCGGAGTGTCCGTGACCCCCCTGAAGTCGATTATAGTCCTTTGATTATATCTTAACTTTATACACATTAACTCCAAGTCCTCATTGATCTGACAACAAAGGCATGGCATGTGCGTGGTGTGAGGAATGTGTTCATGTGTGTTTTTCGAGACTTGCGTTTGAGTCATTGCGTGTTGGTGTGTATTCATCTTCACACACTGCTTCTGATCATTCAACATTAGCAAGAGAGTGTTTTGTCCAGAGCGACTTACAGTTATCTCATTTATACAACTGAGCACTTGAAGGTATTTCAAAAGATCAACAAGCAGAAGAGACCTGCGGCGGTTTGATGAGATCAAAAAAATTTTTTTTTTGACAACTATGTCTTTGTTAGTTGTCTAAAAAATCAATGGACTTTTCCTGAATGTATGGTTCCTACTGTGAAGCATGGAAAAGAAGATGTGATGGTGTGGTGGTGCTTTGCTGGTCACCCTGTTGGGGATTTATTCAAAACTGTGGGCACAATTATCCAGCATGACGACCACAGTATTATGCCGCAACATGCCATCCTATGTGATTTGCACTTAGTGGGATCATCATTTGGTTTTCCAACAGGATAATGACCCCAAACACACCTCTAGTTTATCTAAGAGCTATTTGTTCAAGTAGGAGTGTGATGGAGTGCTGCATCAGATGACCTGGCCTCCACAGTCACCCAATAAAAATCCAGGTCAGATGGGTTAAGAAGGGTGAAGGAAAAGCAGCTAACAAGCACTTAACACCTCGTTGGACTCTGTAGGATTGTTGAAAAACCATTTGAGGAGACTCCCTCATGAGGTTGATTGAGAGAATGTTAAAAAAAAGGGGACTTTAAAGAATCGAAAATCTAAAACATATTGTATTTTTTTCACACTTTTTTGTTAACTACATCATTTTATTCGTGTTTTTTCTAGTTTGGATGTCTTCAGTGTTAATGTACAATGTTTAAAATAAGTAAATGTAATTCGTTATTGTACTTCAGTAGGTTTTTTTTTGCGTATCTGTAATTTACTGAAGTATTTCCACTTGGGAGACTTTTACTTTCACTTCACTATATTTTAAAGTCAAATTTTCTTTTTATTAACCACATTTTGTTTCCGTTCCTTTTTATATATATGAGGATTAAAACGTAACTGGTCGAACACGCAGCGAGTCACCAATCCGGGTCGAGCGCACGCTCTGTCTTAAACTTGTTTTGATCGGCGCTTTGTGTATCTCTTGATCACCAACATACAGTTCAGCATCAGCAAGCAGAACATTGAGAGAAAAAAAACTCGCCACAACACACGTGACCCCATTTACACCATTTTTGGAAGAAGGTTTTTGGCTATTGATCATTTGAATAGAAATCAATCAGTGTTTGACTCATTAATATCATTCTATTAATAGATCAGTGTGCTGAGAGTCACATTCGAGTCTTTACACATCAACTGAGTTGAGAATCTTGTGACAAAAATGATAATAGGAACATTATAGTCATAATAAATCATAGTACTTTGGATACTTAAGTACATTTGAAGGAAAATACTTTTGTACTTTTACTCAAATAAACGTTTAAAGGGAACAGTTTTACTTTTAATGTGTTCATATTTGACAGAATGTATCTCTGATTTGACTCAAGTACATGCTTTTTGTACTTTGTTTATATATATACATTTATTAAAGGGGTCTAATCCAAGTTTCTGTTAAACACAGTACATCGAGACGTGGCTCAGTGACCTTCTGAACAGAAAACATCCTCATTACAGACGCCTCAAGGTAGCCTGAAGACGTTAATAATTTTTTCTGCAGTAAACTCGAGCTCTTTTGCTCTGCTTCTGGCACTGGATTGTCACAAGCCCTGTCCTCAAATGACAAAATACGCTATAGATAATGAGTGCGATAGACACAATCTCAGCATGTAGGCTTACAGAAAGTTATCTATACCTGCATTTTGTGAGGCAGGAAACGGTGCACATGCCTGACTGTTATAGGAAAATGAAGCAGTGAAGATTTTTTTTCAAACAAATTCCATGTACATTTTATCCATTTCCAGTTACGGTGCATTTACATTTAGGGCATTTGGCAGACGCCCTTATCCAGACTTTATTCATAAAAAATGTGAGGAGATATGGTGTTAAGGGCCTTGCTCAGGGGCCCAGGAGTGGCAGCTTAATGTGGCTGGGATTTGAACTCAAGACCTTCAGAGCCAAACTTCAATGCTGTAACCGCTAAGCGACCACCTCCCATTTGTTCTCACTTACACTATAGCAGCTACAAGGAGTCAATTGTCTCACCAGCCCTTAATTATAACTTTATCATATTTGTTTTAGTTTATGATTTAAAATTGATTTTATATAAAAATGCTATAAAAGATTCCTGTGTGAACTGTAGAGTGCGGTTTAAAGAAATGACTCTACATCACGTGTGTGTGTGTGTGTGTGTGTGTGTGTGTGTGTGTGTGTGTGTGTGTGTGTGTGTGTGTGTGTGTGTGTGTGTGTGTGTGTGTGTGTGTGTGTGTGCGCACGCCTCCTCGGGTATGTGTATGGAGTTCTTGGCTGAGGTGTGGCACAGACACACCTGTTTAAAGTATTCAAATGAACTGAATGCATTCAGACATGCTCTACTGACTACAGCAACTTTTACACTTGAGCATTCCACTCTCTCACTCACACACACACACACACACACACACACACACACACACACACACACACACACACACACACACACATAAAGGTGCTCTGTCATTTACACCCTCGTTCTTATCGAGAGTTGTTATTTTTTTGTCAATGTGCAAGCATGCATGCAAGGTGTGTTACTGATACACACACACACACACACACACACACACACACACAGACACTACAGCTCAGCGATGCAGGAGAACTGATTGAAGCTAATCATCACCATCACACCCACTCCACAACTATTTTGTAAAGGTGCATGATGAAGATGAAACTTGTCCTTTTTCTGCATCATCATTTTCTCTCACTCTCGTAGTGAAACCAGTGACATTCAGACTCATCGTTAGTTCGCTGCATGTCTTGTGATGGAGGTAAAACTTTTAAGGAACCCTTCGTAAACCCCTCGATGTCTGATGGTAAATCATTCTGCATGATCAGAGAGCGTGCTGTTGGAGGGGTAAAGACATTTACATAAAGGTGGAAAAACAGTTCATTGGAGGTTATAATCAGAGTTTATTACTAGTAAAAGCTTGTAGTTCACTGTGGTTTTATGAATAAAAGTTGCACAAAGAGTTTTTGTCATGATGGTCTGTGGCACCAAACAAATAAATCTATTTAAATTTTTAAGTTTTATTTGTGATATTCAGATGTCAGTGACAGTGTGTACAATGAAATTCTTAAAATTCATCATTATATATTATATTATATATAATTTTATATTAAATATTGAACATTAAGCAGAATAAAAAAAGAAAGAGGAAAAATGAGAGAAAAGTAACAAGGTATATATATATATATATTATATGCTATTTATTTATTTACTTATTCATTCATTTATTTATTTTATATTATTTGAATCATGATATTATTAGTGGTGCTTGTATGTAAGTTGCTACTATTTTATTATTATTATTATTATTATTATTATTATTATTATTA
>NC_139579.1:2360804-2363304 GCF_946808225.1 Silurus aristotelis
CAATACAGTTCAATACATTTTTATTTGTTTTGTGCTTTTAACAATAAACATTGTCTCAGAGCAGCTTTACAGATAATGTGGTGATAAAAAATAAATAAGATGTTCTTTATAAGTGTAAGTTTGTCACTAATGAGTGAGCCGGTGGCCCTGTGTTGATGGAAAACTCCCTGAGATGCATAAGGAGGAAACCATGAGACTCAAGAGGGAACCCGTCCTCATCTGGGTTGCACCGAATGTCCATTTATTACAGATAAACGATGTTGAGGTACAGTGATGATGATCAGAAGGAAACTGTAGTCCTGAGTCAGTGTAGCAGACTGTTGACATTAACTACAGTCCAAATCCAAATCCTCAAAGCTCCTGTTCTTACTCTGGAATTTCATGGAACCACCCAAGGCGTTGATGAGAAACATCTCCAGCTGCACAGAGTGGCCTCCAGTCGAAGAGGACACCATTCAGAGGCAGGACATTTTGAGCATCGCATTCCACATTGAGTCCCAATTTGCTCTTATAACTTCCTCCAATCTTCTGAGAAGATGTTTCACCAGATTTCTGACTCTACAGACAGATCTCATGTGCCTCATGACTTCTCAGGGAGTTTTCTCTTGCTCTTGCCCACATTACCTCTGGTTTCCTTCCGGAAACCACATGTTGGAAAGCACATGAGACCGATTTGAACATATTCGAGATATTTTCCTTTTTTTGTTGAATTCAGTCTGTTCATACTGACGATCCTGTGAAAGAATATTACTGTGTGTCCTTTACTCTTCTGCACCTCTGTACTGTAGTCCTTATTAATCCCATTACCTGGTATCACTTCTGTCCTACCGGATCATTGGGAACACAACACACACACACACACACACACACACACACACACACACACACACACACACACACACACACACACACACACACCTTTTTGTTGACTCTGCTATAAGGTGTAAGTCAGCAGAGGCACAGAGAATCGACCGATGGAGGCGTGAAACAGGTCTTCCCAGTCCCGCAGTCCCGGCGTCCCGTGTGCTCGACATGGAGAGGCGTTCCACCTGCACCGGGGTGGGGGGTGAGGGGGGGGAGGGCGGAGCTGAGACAGGTGAGTGAACTTTAACTAGAGAGAGGAGAAGCTGAAGTGTGCAGAGCTGTACAGAGAGAAGATCCTGGAACTGGTTCGAGAGAGCAATTACAGACTTCCAGCATGTCAAGGAAAAAGGACAGCAGCCCGTGAGTGGAACTGTGTGTGTGTGTGTGTGTGTGTGTGTGTGTGTGTGTGTGTGTGTGTGTGTGTGTGTGTGTGTGTGTGTGTGTGTGTGTGTGTGTGTGTGTGTGTGTGTGTGTGTGTTTCTTTTACTACTTCTTCTTCTCCTTTTTCTTCTTTGGCATATCGATACAATTTCTGCTCCAAGATAATACAACCGAAACTGTTTTCAGCACCCCTGGGAAGGAAATATATAGATTTACACCAGGTTTTATACCAAACACTCAACATATTGAATATATATGTATTCTATTAAATATTTGAATTGAAAATAATATTAACATGTAGTTAATTTCGCTGAAAAGGACTTTTCTGGTCTTTTTTTTTTATCCAGTGTTTAATGCGATTTATTATCAAATATTTCAATTCAATCCATTTCATGTTTATTTGTATTGCAATGAACATTGTCTCGAAGCAGCTTTACACCTGCAACGTGGTGATAAAGTCTTTATAAGTGTAAGATTGTCCCTGATAAGCGAGCCGCAAATAAACTACCGTCCTCGAGTATCATCCTTCATCCACCCCTGGACTATAATCAGATCCACTCCTGACATGTTTACAGTGATTTCAACCTTTAACCCAGCAGGCATAACCCATAATCTGACCCGAGATCGTGTCGCGTCACGCACGTGTGTGTTATGGGATGCGCCAGGCCCTTTGCTTCGAGTCCCTGGGTTTATCTTTATGGCATTGCCGTGCCTGTTCTGACGCTGGATTTTTGCGAGAGTGACTCACAGGAACCGAGACACACGCTCCCAAAGAGCACCCACACCAGAGATACCGCTTTATGAGACGGATGATAAAGGCGTGAAGGCGTGGCGAGGTGTGGAAAGGAATGATTGCGATCCTGATCAGCTCGATGGGAATGCCGAGATAGATCGCTTATCGCTTATCGTCTGTAATAGCGACACGGTGATCTGGAGGCATGAGCTGTTTTCTTTCAGGGTGTGACAACAGCACACATCCATCCCTCTCGCTGTGCAATGAGGCCACCTGACCTGTTAGCAACGCGATCGTGTTTAACAACTCTCGCATCGCGGAAATCATTAGCGATTATTGTTTTTTTTTTTGGTTTCATGTCCAACCTGTTTCACTTCCAGTGATGCCAAATATGTCCCATGCTGTTCTAATGAGTGTGTTAGAGTGACGAACCTTTCATTCATTCAGCCACAAGGTGGAGAGGAAAGTCAGGTACTGGTGGAGGTGCGGTGAGGAGACCTGGCGTGCAGTCAGCGTTTGGGG
>NC_139579.1:2368304-2395804 GCF_946808225.1 Silurus aristotelis
TGCTGGTCTTATAGTCTTATAGGAGACTCAACTATTGGTGCTGAAAAACCAATAAATCAGCTGACCTCTAATATATATATATACACATATGTGTGTTATTTTCTGTATTTCTATTTATTTAATTGATTGTAATCAGGATGAAGTGCTGATTTATTACAAATGGGTGAATGATTAAAAGATTAATATATTTTCCTCTTTGTAGTGTGAGTCAGATGCATGATCGCTGGTCTAAAAACTGCAAAAGGTACCGTGATCTCTACAAGCAAGGTCAGGAGCTGGACCTCTCGCCCCAGTTCAACTGGACTCAGCTGATTTCCTCCAAACGGGTGAGAAACGCTTCGGGATTTTCTGCTGATGGACAATCCAATACCAAGGAATTATTTAGTGTATGTGGTGATTTGAATTGTCTGTGTGCGTGTGTGTGTGTGTGTGTGTGTGTGTGTGTGTGTGTGTGTGTGTGTGTGTGTGTGTGTGTGTGTGTGTGTGTGAGCCAGAAACAGATCCAGAGCGAGGAATACGGCCCGAACCTTTCTGACCTGGAGAAGCAGATAGCAAGCCACAACATCCTGCATAAGGAGCTCGAAGCGTTCCGATCTCAGCTGGACTCAGAGGTCGTGAGCTTTCATACATGTTCTGCTATGATGGACAAAAGTTTGTGGACACCTGACCATAAGATTTATATGTCCTTTTTTGAACATTTGATTCTAGATTTAGTTCCTATTTGCTTTTCCACTCCTTTGGGAAGATGTTCAACCAGATCTCTGTGAGATTTCATTCAGCCACAGGGGTGTTAGTAAAGTCAGGTGCTGGTGTACAGTTGGTGAGGTGAGGGGGCCTGGGGTACAGTCAGTGTGTAAGATTTATCCTAAAGCTCTTATTGGGTTGGAGCTTTATAGCAGAATATATTCCACACACTTCCAACCCATGAAAAGCAGATTTTAATGGAGCTGTAACAGTAACAGTTTGAGGAAGAACCACAAATGGGTGGAAAAGTCAGGTGTCCCCAATACTTTTGACCATATAGTGTATATATACAACCATGAAGCCATTTGCCTTTAAATTCTTGTGTTTCATCTGTGTGTGTGTGTGTGTGTGTGTGTGAATGTGTGTGTGTGTGTGTGTGTGTGTATGTGTGTGCACCTCATGCCTGTTTGCAATTTCTAGAAAAAAATAAAATAAAGTCGCCTTCGGCAACAGCAAACTCCACGTCCTCTTCAATAGATGAAGGTTAAACGTATGTCAAGGGCGCAAGAGTTCACGATTTGCAGCTTAGCCCCTGGTGGTACTTTCCTCCCTGTATGTTATTAGTAATATCATTTGCATTTAAGGTATTTGGCAGAAGCCCTTATCCAGAGCGACTTACATTTATTTCATTCATACAACTGAGCAGCTGTGTTTCCCAGGCAGATTGGTGTGGCCCGGATTTGACCTCAAGACCTTCGGACCCAAATCTAATCTCTCACCCGATAAGCTACCACCTCATATCAGAGTATTGTGACACCCTCTTTGCCTATGACTGGAAGGGATTTTTAAATACTGAGACTCAGTATTTCATCAATTCAATTTACTTCTATAATATTAGTTACCTTTCTCAGTCCACACTCAGAATTACCATCGAACAACAATTAAAAAAACTAAGCAAAAAATTTGGTGTTAGCATACCAGCACGCTAGGTGCTCTTTTAAGATGAATTGTTACGATCGTTACCATCTAGAGCTCTAACGATGTGTCTTTACTGTTCCTGCAGGATCTGAATCAGTACACGCGTCTCATGGTGAGTTCACGTACAAATATGTAGAAGTAGAATTCGAAAAATTGTAAAACTATTGTATCAACATACTGATATCCTGTGGGAGTTTATATCCTTGTTGTCTCTTGGTCACGCCTCTGCAGGAGGATTCACTGAAGCGTAAGAACAACCTGTCCTCTCTGTATGATTACATCCTGCGCTGTAATAAAGAGGTCAGCTATTTTACCGAGCAGCAGGACCGCATTCGCAAAAACGACTGGAGCGACCTGATCAGGGACTCGGCCGGACTGCGATCCGACTCCGAGGTGAGGACACTGAGGAACTGAAGGGAAAATTTGGACAGAAAAAATTCTCATTGCGCTTTATTTGAGAGCAGAAATCAGAGCCACCGGTTTAGCATTGTGTAACACTCGCTCACATTGTGCAGTGCTGAACTGGAGGCTAAACAAGCACCCGTTCAGTTTTGTGAACAAATTAAGCTAATAAACTTGGCTTCTTCAACAGAGGTTAAAGAGCAACGGCATTCTGACCCACGAGACTGAAGTTACCAAGCTGAAAAAGGAAGCAGAAAGTCTGGTGGACGCGAACCATCCCGGCTCCAATGTTATTAAGGTACGGTAATAACAGTCCTTCTGTAAATCCAGGGCATACCCACAACACAATGCTTCACAAAACGATCTTGCTACTTAGCAGGGACCAAGAAACTGGCCATGGATGAGAGGAAGTTAAATGTACTTAAAAAGCAGTTCATAAGGAAAAACACAATGCTTATAAACCTTCAAGTTATTATAACACTCCCACCACCATGCTTCACAGTGAGCACACTGTTCAGAATTGAACTAAGTAACTAAGTTACCCTTGGCTTCTTGACCTCATCTAGTCATTCTTGTTCCATAGTCTTTCCATTTGGTGTTCCACGTCTTTATTTTAAGTAAGCAATGTTTCAGAGTCATAATCTGTTCATATATTTTTCATTGGTCACTGATTGAGAGTTTGTGTGCTCCAGAAACATAATACTGAAGTACAGAAGGAGTGGAAGAGATTCCTCAACCTCTACGCCTGCCAGGAGACCCATCTGGACAACGTGGAAGTTTACAAAAAGGTAGAATTTAGGTTGAAGCAGCCAGATCTCTCCAAGATTTCTCCCGTCTATTGTACGGTATCAGTGTGCTGACGTATGCGCTGTTGCTTCCGAACCCTCGCAGTTCCAGCTGGACGCTGAGACGGTCTCCGAGTCTTTGAAGAGGATCAACAGCACCATGGAGCCGTCACTGCTGTCCAACATGAGCAACTCGCAGATCCTGATCCAGCTCGAGGTACGTGAGGGGACGGGGGTTTTATTTTTTGTTTTTAGTTCATATGTCATATACGATTTATAAATGAGAAATACATTTTGTGTGTTTAGGGGGAGGAGAGAGCGGTTCAGAGGAACGAGCGCAGGCTGGTGGAGCTGAGAGATATGTGCACCAGGGTTCCCCCTCTGCCACTGCGCAGGGCTCAGAACGGAAAACATCCTGTGGTGGCCCTGTGTGACTGGAAGACTGATAAGGTACACACACATTAGAGATGTGCATCTCTGTAACTGAAGCTGATGCGATACGTATCTCGACACAATGCGTTTCAATGCAATACGATGCAATAGAAAAAACACAATCTATTACAGAGTTCACTTTTATTTCTTTGGTGCAGACAGGCAGCAAATCATCAATTGAATTAAGTGCCTTCTAACTTTTAACGCATGACCCCTTTCACAAACACGCCTTTAATAAAACCAGACGTTCTTTTCCTGTTGTGTCTGCAGGAAGTTACAGCTCTACCTCTGCCATGTTAATCTGTATTCTAGGTGACACTTGGGACCCGCCTTGGTCTCAGTGGTGCTGAGAGATCAGGAAGTTGCTTTTGTAAAATGTAAAAAACCTTGAAAAACTTTTACAAAAACTTTGCAGACAGAAAACCACAAATAACTGATGCAATAATATAGTAAATGTTATTTAGCAACCTACAGTTACAGTATAATGTGTATTTAATGCTGTTTTACAGATTTAAAAGCCAACAGAGGATAAACATATTCGACCCAATAATGTTTATTTTTGTTGTGGTTTCTCTGCACAGGCATCAGTCACTCGAGGGGAGAAATACACTCTGATGTCCTGCCCGAGGGACGAATGGTGGGAGGTGAAGAACAACTTCGGAGAGACAAACCTGATGCCTGGCGTTTGCTTCATCATTCCTCCTCCTGACACCGAGGCCATCGAACGTGTCGACAGGTGACAGATTTAGGGGCGGCTTTGTTATTCCTGTCGATGTTTCTCAAGGGTTTTCTATATATATATATATATATATATATATATATATATATATATATATATATATATATATATATATATATATATATATATATATATATATATGTGTGTGTTTGTATGTCACCCACTGAAACCCTCCTTAAGCATATAATCTTGTAAATCTATCTAAAACTGTGTCTCTTGTATGTTTTTTCTGCAGCCTGGAGCGGGATTTTGCCGGGCTGAAGAGAAGAAGAACATCCCTCCAGGCCTCTGTAAAGACCCCCAGTGTAGAGGTCGTTAAGGTTGTTCGAAGCGGTACGTCCTACATTTCAGCTATGAAATACCCAGAATAAATAAACCTCAGCTGAAACCTGGGTGTGAGTGTTGTCTGTTTCTGCACTGCAGTGAGCGTGTCCAGTACTCTTGAGGATTCCCGGCCCGGTGCTGCGTCCAACCGTCTGGACCGTCTCATCGCCGATCTCCTTCAGTTAGAGAAAGAGGTGCTGGGAAGACTGAGAGCTCCTCTGTCTCGAGCCGATCACTCAGGGGACCTCGTAGCCCGAATCCGCGATCATGAGGTAAGACGGTATGGAGAAGAAAATTGTTTCACCATCAACCACGTGTTATTTCGTCCCGAAGTCGACTCACCGTCCCATTTTATTGATGAATCTTAAAACTTTTATTCTTCCATCTGATCCATAATGAAACCATGCAGAAGCACTTTATTACGTACACCCATATGATGCTGAATGCAAATGCTGCTTTTACATAAATTCTATTTATTCCTTTCTATTTAGATTCGATTGAATTTTATTAAACGGATTTAAAAGCTGAGTTACAAAAAAATGCTAATCCAATTTCTGTTCAATAAAATGTATTTTCCGTAGCGCTTTTAACAATGGACATTGTCTCAAAACTACGATGGCATTTCAGTGCCACGTTAAACTAATTTAAAAAAATCTAATCTAAGATTACCAGAATAAAGTCGAAATATTTTGAGAATAAAGTAGGAATTACGAGAATTAAGAACTGCTGCGACTTTTTTCTCATACTGCTGAGATTTTATTCTCGTAATTTCGATTTATTCTCGTACTGCTGCGATTTTGTTCACGTACTGCTACAATTAAATTTTTATACTGCTGCGATTTTATTCTCGTACTGCTACAATTCTATTCTCGTATTGTTGCGATTTTATTCTCATACTGCTGCAATTTTATTCTCATACTGCTACATCCTCAGCCGCACATCCAAGAGTGTGATTTTAAATCATTAAAACATTAAACATTAAAACACTGAAGAGTGAGAAATATCACGAGTGTGATTGGGAGTAATATCCTTTCTACAGTCAACCAGGAGCTCCTGGGCAAGTCATAAATGAGCTCAACATCTGAGATTATTAGCGATTCAACAACTCCAACACCAACTGCAAATGTTGACTGTTATTCTGAGTCGTTCCACATTACTGCTCCTGAGGTGTCGCCTTGCCGTCTGTTCTAGAGGGCAGTCACGACTCTGAGGCAGCTGGAGGCCGAGAAGGCATTGATTCAAAAAGAACTTGAGCCTCTCCTCTCCAGTAAATCTCTGGGCTCCAACGTAGTGTCGTATCATCCCAAAATCAGCACTGCAACTAACAAGATCGAGGACCTCAACGCCCTCACTGAGCTCTACGGCAAAAAGTAGGTTCACCAACGAGTTCTGTGCTCAATTAATCCCACATAATATTGATGGTAGATTGCAGTTGCTCACAGTAAAGTGAAAGTAAAGATTAAAGTAACATAAAATTTGAAATAAAATATACATATTAAGTTATATATTAAGTATAATATATATCTATAGTTGATGCTTTTAACTGTCTATAAAGTTTATAATATGAGATGTATTTTCTTTTTTTTTTTTGTCTCCAAGGGCCAATGCTGTAAAATCTTTGGAGAACCAAATTAAGTATGTAGGCATGGGTCTGTTCGAGCTCGAGGAACAACTGGCCCGAGACACGGTCATCTTTGACAAGCCTGGTGCCATTCAGGACCATGTTTTAATGCTGGGGGTACGGTGGAGAAGATAATAATTCTTCTTCATATTATATTCTCACTTGCTTAAGCAAAACTAAACTGAGAACAGTTGTTCTTTAGACACTATATAGACACCTGAGGTCCTCAAACTGTATAGGCATGAAATTTTCCCTTTACTTGAACTATTCTACCCAAACCTGTTCCAGCACGATGATGCCCCTGTGCACAAATCCAGCTAATGCTCAGGTGTCCATAAACCTATGTCCATATAGTGTAGCTCTTGGAGGACAGAAAAATAATCCTGACTCATGTATCTGAAATCTGATTAAAAAGTGCTGCCAAAACTCCCAAATTTTAGGGTTTTCTCCAAGGATTTGCATAAACTAATCGTTCTTTATCACACAGGAAATTAAAAGTGACGTTGCAGCCAAGCAGGAGGACATCCAGAAATTGAACAATGACCTTGAGCTTACTGAGCAGCTGTGTGGACATCTGCAGAAGAGTTTCCATGAGTACTGCCCTGACATTTACCGACAGGAAACCGAAGTCAGGAACCTCAGGAACCGGTATGCCAACATCAGCCACCAGCTACGGCAGAGGTAAGAGTCTGGTGCACCGTAGTTTATTATTTATTCTGCTGGAAAAGAACATCAAACTGCCAATTTCTCGCAATATTTTAGAGAGTTTTGGCCATTTATTCCTTGTAAAATCCAACTTAACTACATACATACATACTACATACGACTCTTAGAAGCTGCTGTTGGTCCGTTTGTTCATTTTTTTTTTCTGTTGAAAAAAATACAGTGTCATCTATAGACATTTTTCTTAGAACATTGTAGTCACTCTTCCATGGCTCGGTACTGGGACACATCCTGATTTTTGGGGGCCTCTGCTTCAGTCGATATTTTGTTATCACTCCTATAGACCTGTACATTTCTTTATTCAGTGTCTTTTTATTATAATATTCTTGTCTTTTTGCATTTTTTAAACACTACAATGTCAGTGTATGTCGTCGCTGTGTTTTGTATGAGGTGTAAATGCTCAATATCACAGTTAAGCCACTTGACTTGCATTAATTGCATTTAATGTTGATGCTAAACTGTCATCTATTCACTTAATGGGGTGTGATTCCAGGTTGGTGCTGATGCTGGAGGTGAAAAATAACTACCAAAGTTTCAACAGCACTCTCCGTTCCCTCAACCTCTTCCTGAGCGACCTGCCGAGCAACAAGATACTTCCGGAAGACACCGTGACTCAAATCGCTGCCAAGCAGAACTCGCAGAAGGTCCGTTTACTCTCCTGAGCGCTGCTCAAGAATGACTGGTCCATTGTAAACTGTTCAATGAACAATTGCTATTTGAAAGTTGGCGGTGAATTTTTTTTTCTGAAATGCAATCAGTTATAATTTTTTAAGGTAAGATTATGGCGGAAAGATCGTTTTATGAAATAGTCATTTTGAGGAATTTGTATTTTATCATTTCAGTGGGTTGTGGAAGAACTGAAGAGAAAATCGGACGACATTAGCCGAGTTACGTCCCTCTCTCATGAGCTGCAGACCACCCTTAAAGTACGTATTTCCTTTGCACAATTATCTTAGACTAGCATGCTAGTCTTAACTGGAGCTATCAGTAAAATTGACTCTGCTTGTGTTCTAAGGAATACGAGGCCATTACCTACAGGTACCGTAACACAGTAGTCAACGATGAGACGGATATGAAGAAATGGCACTCTCTCACTTTTTCTGAAGCTATCCAGAACAAGGTATATGTTGGCAAACATGAAATGTTCTCCTCATCAAATTTGGTTCATATCCTGATGAACATCGGCTTCAACATCTGCTTTATTTATTTATTTATTTTTAGGAAAGAAGCATTGTCAAACGATACTACGAATTATTGGCAGAGAACATCCAACTTTTTGACCAAATGGGACTGGCCCAGAACATGATCAATAAGGTGAGGTGGAACACCTCATGAGGGAAGGTGGATATCCTTATCCAGAGTGACATAGAGTAATGTCATTAATAGCAGTTGAGGGTTAAGGGCCTTGCTCAAGGGCCTGAAAGTGGCAGCTTGGTGGTAGTTATATTTTAAATCAGGCCCTTCCAATCAAAAGCTTAATGTCTTAACCACTGAGCTACTACTTTCCAGTTGGAGATGGACAAATAGATTAGCAAGGCCACCAAACTATTTCCACATATCAGTTGCCAGAAAGGGTAAAAAGCGATCAATAATTAAATGTGATAATTTATTGAAATTGCATTAAATATAGTACAACAAATCTAAATAACTGGTAGACATTTTATGTATAAATACAGTTATCTCCCGCTTTACCGTAGTTCTACCGAGTTTACCGAGTTTTATGTTGAATTAATGAAATTTATTCATAAAAATATAATTATTATTTATAAAATGAAGTAAAATGTTAATACAGTACTGTACTGTAATCATAAAATTGAATTTTTTGGGGTGGTGTCCGTTTATTGTGTTTTTATCATTTATTCATTTTGCAGAACGAAGTCATTGTGAGCCGAGTCGTGATGTACGAGCAGAGAGAAATGGAAGAGGTTGAGGGCCTGAAGAAAGAGCTGGCAGACGAGATCTCCCGCCGCATTCACGCCGATAACGAGCTGGATTCTTTCCGGATGAGGCTGCTGTCACTCAAAAGCCGGCGTGGAGTCGAGCGGGTGGAAGAAAAAGAGACCGTGCACTACTACCGCAATCCCAAGCTGGAGGCCGACCTAGTAGTGATGAAGAAATCGATCAACGACGAGATCTCTAAGCACTCTGTAACTCAGACAGAAATGGAAATAATCCAAAAGAAAATTAAAACAGTGGAGCATGACCGTTCCAACATCAAACCAAAGCTGTTAACCAAGGTGATGACCGAGTACTCGAGGGACCCTCAACTGGAAAAAGAGATTGTGCACATCAGAGAAGAGATGCGGCGGATTAGAGAGGAAATCCGAATACAGGAAACGGAAATAGTCCAGAGGAGCACGGAAATCACTTACTTGGAGAGAAAGGCACCGGTAATTAAAGAAAGAGTGGTAAAGAAGGAAGTGATCAAAGTGGAGAAAGATCCTGAAATGCTCAAAGCTGTTATCAGGTTCAGAGAGGAAATCTCTGATCTAGACTTCAGGTCCAAAAGCTTAAGTGAGGAAATCTTCCACTTGAGGAGCCAGATCAACAAACTGGAAATGCTGATTCCCACCATCCAACCTAAGATAGTCATAAAGGAGACAAAGAAAGTAGAACAAGACGCTAACCTCATTAAAGAATTGAAGATTCTCCACACGAGCCTAGAGGAGATTGTCACTGAAATAAGCATCTTGCAGAAAGAGATTAGCACGCTACATGTTCAGTATAGCCACGTAGAGACAGTAAAACAAAGAATTGAGTTCAAGGAGATCATTAATGAAAGCTATAGAATCGACCCTGATACTGAGGCTGAAATCAGGCGCTTGAGGAAAGAGATTCAGGAATGGGTGGCAAAGCGCACTGAAATCGAGAACAAGTTTACTGTGGTGATGGTGGATCTTAAGACTATGCGTTCCCAGAAACCCAGGGTGGAAGTCAAAGAATCTGTAAAGGAAATTATAAAAGAAGAGAAGAGTCCCGAAATTATTCATGAGATCACCAGAATGAAAGAACTTCTGACCCGGCTACGAGCCAATTACCAATCGATTATGGAGAAGCAAACCATTCTATACAAACAAAGAGATGAGTTGAAGATGGAGAAATCCAAGATCGAGGTACAAGTTGTTACAAAGGAATACATCAAATATGAAAATGATCCTTTGCTTGAGAAAGAAGCTGAACATTTGAGAAAAGAGTTAAATGAAGAACTTCGGATCTGCCGCATTGTAGAGGAGAACCTCTACGATCTACGCCAGAAGTACGTCATGTTGGAGAAACAGAAAGTAGAAGAGAAGATCACATACCAGGAAGTCGTACGTCTTCAGAAGGACCCGAGCCAAATAATCGAGCATGAACGGTTGAAGAAGAAGCTCGACGAAGAAATGCGGATGCGTTTGGAATTGGAGGCTGAAGTAAAAAAATGGGGAGCCATTGTTCTGGAAAAGGAAAATAGCGTGACTCAGACAGACGTTCGGCAAAAGAAGGTTCTTGTCGAGACCGAACTTAGGCAAATCAGGTCCCGAATTTTTGAATTTGAAAACGCTCCGCCCCCTGAGGAAAAGGTCATCATTGAGGAGGTCATCAAAGTAGAACGAGATGCCAAAATGGACCAGCAAATCAACAACCTCCGTATTGAGACTGAACAAGAGAATGCCAGGGTCCTTGCCATGGAAAGAGACATCCGAAACCTCAAGATCAAGGTTGAAAGCCTTACGAAAGAGAAGTCTGTGGAGAAGACGGTCTACAAGGAGGTAATCCGGTTCGAGAAAGACCCAAGTGTTGAGATTGAGAATGATCGTCTGAGAGCACAATTATCTCAGATCCGGAGTGCCAGACGGAATCTAGAAGAGGAAATCCAACGCATCAAAATTAAGGTGACCCGTATTCAAACCTCGGTAACCAATTTTTCCAAAGAGGAGACTACACTGATTTCCACACGAGATACCCTGCTGAAAGAGAAGGAAGAGCTTCTTCGGGAGTTCAAGAGGTTGGAATATGAAAGGCAAGAGATCTCTGTAACGTTCCAGCAACATACCAAAGTACAAAGTGAGAGGACTCAGTTATACAAGCAAAGGATGTTAAAGTTGGAATCTGACATTAAGACCCTGGAAAAGGAGATCCTTTCTGAGAAAGAAAAACTAAATCAAAGGAAGATCACCATCATTGAACTGCGAGAGGCAGTGAAAAAAGAAGATAATTCCGAGGTGCACACAAGAGAAACCACAAAATCTACCAAAATCACCATTCTGGATTCAGAGACTGGGAAGGATATGTCACCTTATGATGCGTATATGCAAGGTTTTATTGACCGGAGCCAGTATATCCACCTGCAGACACTTGAATGCAGTTGGGAGGAGATGATTAGTAGTGGGCCTAATGGTGAGACCATTATTCTACAGGATCGCAAAAGTGGGAAAAAGTACTCCATCAAAGAGGCAATGATGGAAGGGCGATTGACTCAGTATGATCTTCAGCAGTACAAGGATGGCAAAATGCCCATCTCTGAGTTTGCTCTGAAGGTTGCAGGAGAAAAGCAGATCAGGTCAGTCACCTCGACCTCTTCGGTAAACACCTACAGCACTTCACTAACTCGTAAAAGCTCGCTATCCACGAGCACTAGCAACTTGAGCATCATCGGCAACATCGAAGAGAACTTCCCCATCTCTGGCATTTACGACAACACGACGAAAAGCCGCATGTCTGTGAGAAGCGCCACGACCCGTAAACTGATTGACCCAGACACGGCTTTGAAGCTTCTGGAAGCACAAGCAGCCACAGGAGGGATTGTGGACATCAGTAAAAAGGAGCGCCACTCGGTACACAAAGCAGCAGAACGGGGACTCATCGAGCCAAACCTATTGCCCAAGCTCATCAGTGCCCAAAAGGCATTCACAGGCGTCGAAGACCCCTTGACCAAAGAGCGCCTGTCAGCAGGGGAGGCTGCACTAAAAGGCTGGATCCCGAGCGAGAACGCTAGGCGATATCTGGAAGCCCAGCTTCTCACGGGTGGCCTGGTCGACCCCAAGAGGGCCGGTCGAGTCAGCTTACAGAATGCCATTAATGCAAATCTAGTTGACCAAAAAATGGCGCGAGAGATCGAAGATGATGACAAAATGCTGAAGGACTTAATCAACCCAATTACGAAGACCAAAATGACGTACAAGGAACTTATGGCACTGTGTGACAAGGATCCATCGACCGGACTCCTCCTGCTTCCAGTGGCATCTAACGATATAACTGATTCCTACTCGTTCTCCAGCTACCAGGTATCTTCTTCCAGAATTCATTAGGTGCAGGTAATGCTTACCTTCAGAAAATATATGAACAAATCATAGAAAACGTTGGTGGTGTAGGTTTTTGGGTTTGATGCTCTGAAAATGAAGGATCTTTTGGCTACTTCATTTCCTTTATGATGTTTTATGGTGTCATGATACATATTTTGGGGGGGAAATGGTTAATACCTGATATATGTGTGTGTGTGTGTGTGTGTGTGTGTGCGTGTGTGTGTGTGTGTGTGTGTGTGTGTGTGTGTGTGTGTGTGTGTGTGTGTGTGTGTTCAATGTGTGTGTGTAAGATGAGTTTTTTCCTCCATTTATCTCATATTTGGTGTCGTTCTTCTCCATTATTTCTTGTTTGACTTCATAATATGGCAGCTTTCAATAAACTTTGATGTATTAAGCCTTCATTTGGTTGTGTCTCTTCCCATTGTGTAGTTTGTGTGTATTTCTGTGAGGTTTTTTAATAATTTTGTTTTCACAAAAACATTGCTTTAGAGGAAATGTATAAAATATTTTATTAAATATAACTATTTAGTGTGTAAATGTTTCATGGAAATACACCAAAGGGTCCAAAAAGATTTTTATATACTTTATTATGGTATATATCTAAATAATATCTAAATATTATATAGATATAAAAAGTACATTTCATGGCCTAAAAGCACATCCTGAAATTGTAGATGGCATGAAATGAATATGTTTGTTCTTTGAGATATGAGAGTCTACATTTAAACCATTCAGCTCAATCTCATAACATTTTTTATAGTTGTTGTACTATATTAATATTGCTATTATATTGCTGTTATATTATTATTATCTGTACAGTGTAAATTATACCATATTTTGGATTAAAGCACATCGAAACTGTGCTTATAGAAATCGAATATATGAAAAATATGGTCTAAAACCTAATACACACTATTGTAAATGAGAGAACATGTTTTTTCCCTTATTGGTCTATGCTACATTACAGTACAGTACATTTCTTCTTATTGCTTTACATATTTTAACAAATAACACTACAATAACTGTTGATAAAGTTAAACATAACTCTAGAAGCCTCTGCCAAGGAAAGAGAAGGTCTGATAGCCTCTATCTTGTGCTGGTTTGTAAACAACTGCTGCATAAAGCAGGAGAATAAACTGCAGGGAAGAGTCTGAGCTATTGATATAGGAGTATTAAACAACTTGTGCTCATAACCAGGTAATCAAAACTGTGCTGCAATTGAACGGGGGTTGTTTCAGCGCTCTAGAGCCGGTTACATTCAGTTACATTTACATGTTCTAAAACTGCTGTTTCAGGCCAGCAGATAACAGCTAGAGGTTTAGTTCTACTGACTTCAGGCCAGCAATTAATAACTGAAATTCTAGATTTACAGATTTCTGTCCAGAAATTAATAGCTAGAATTCCAAAACCATTGGCTCCAGGCCAGCTGTTAACAGCTGTAGTTCTTGTTTGCTGCAAAGGATTCTACAACCAACAACATAATGTCTGTAATTGTCAGCAGCAGTTCTAGAACTGCTGGTGAAGTTTGTGCAAAAGAATACAAAGTTTAGCTTTAACACAACTTGATGCAACTGGTCCAGATGTTCGGCATAAACTAGTTAGATAAATCTGTCAAGTACTATGGCTTGATCTAAATTGAGGAACATGAGAAAGAAGAAACTTGTCAATACCACCAGATGCAGTGCCTTTTTCAGCTCCCCATTCAACCCCTCAATGAAGTTTTGTTTGCATTTCCGTGTTTTTTCCCCTGGCACTTAGCTGAGAGTTAAATATCGATAAAACCCCATCGTGAGTTGCATTAATCGAGCGGGTTCAAGCAGCTAGTGTGTGTTTTAAAGTATTGTGAAGATCACACTGCACTCCTGTAGATCCATACACACACACACATCCACTAGTGCAAGCTCAGCAGCTAGACCATCCTGGCATTCAAAACTAAATTAATAAAAGATAAATATTGTTTAAAAAAGGAGGTTCTTACTTCCGTAAGTAAAATTGTACCTTTGGTCTAAACAGGATTATTATTATTGGACAAAATCAGTCAATCGTCAGGTAATAAAGTCCAGGTCTAAACTACAGAAGATCTACCTGAGGTCAATTCTATTAAATGTTAAATGTTGGTCTCTTTAGGTTTTTAGGATGGGGATCATCCACATATAATCCTGCCACATCCCTTGTGTACTTGAGCCTGAATCGGCCCGTACTCCACCTGCTCCCCGTCTACAGTGATAACTCCAGGTTTTGTGATTGGCTCAAGCCTCAGTGCTTGGACACGCCGGTACATCAGATGTGGGCACTCGCATGTCAGGTGCGTCCCTTTCTCCATGGCCAGGAAGAGTCGAAGCAAGGCTGGCCGTGATATTCCCGCTGTCATGTAGAGCAGGTGGAGGTACCCGTCGTCAGGCCGGGCATCCGGTGCCACCATCAGCTCCTCGGCAAGATGAGAGTGGCAGGTCGCGAGAACCAGAACAAAGTCTTGCTCTTTTTCTACGGTCCAATCGCTTGGCACCGAATCTCCAACAGGATTCAAAAAGTTGTCAGGAAGTCGGTCATTTTTGGACTCGTTTTCGAGTAAGAAATCGTCAGTCTTAGCGTTACGGGTTGCGCATTCATTGCTGCTCTGCCGCTGACAAAAACAGGAACGAGGAGAAGAGGAGATCGATGCCAAATCGGAGTCGTCTCTAGTGGGCAGGAACGCCAGCCTGCCCTGGTAGGTGCGCAAAGACGCCAGGCGGAGAAGAGTGCCCACGAGGAAGCGCATCGCACCCACGTGGCGGAACTTTTCGCTCTCGATGTCCACGTCGGCCACAAAGCCCCAGGCCAGCGACAGGAAGGAAAAGAGACGGCGTCCCGAGGACAAACGTACAGAGACGATATCCAGGGGACAGACCGGACCTTTATAGAGCAGGAAACAACAGCTTAGAAGCAAGTCTTCGCCCAGAGCCGGGCCAGCTCTGAAACACACATAGAAAAAATGTAATACGATAAACACAAAGATTAGAACAGAGGGGCCTTTTGTGATTGTGATCTGCAGTCCAAATAAATTTAATGTGAATTGAAAACATACTCACAAACATTTTATAAAGAAAAAATAAACAATAATACTTACAAGGAATCAGTATTACACACACACACACACACACACACACACACACACACACACACACACACACACACACACACACACACACACACACACACAGACCCAATCATGAACCATAACTTCTTCTCTCTGTACTGTCTGATATAAGTGATGCAAAATCTTTGACTGTGGCTGCTTCAGGTAATGAATCGAAGCTCTGCTGGGTAATTTCCTGTGTCCTATGCATATAAATGACCCTATTAGTGCTTTCAAGTCACATAAGCACTTTTCCACACCCCAAGTCAAATCAGTCTCCTGACACTGTGGAGAGCCTGGGACATACAGGGTACATATCAATACATATCAGTACTCACTGTGTGTAATGGTGCACTGATGCTGCCAGTGCGTTGCCAGATCCTCCAGGAAGAATCCCGAGCGGAGTGCGGATTGCCTCGTCCCAGTCCTCCCTCTCCATCAAACCATTGATCACCTGCAGAACATGCACACTGCATGATTATTTTTTAAGAAACGCACAACACACACACACACACACACACACACACACACACACACACACACACACACACACACACACACACACACACACCTCAAACAGTAATCCGTCCCCTGACAGGATAACGATGGCACTCCACTTTGACAGATCAGCGTTCCTGACCAGCTCGTGTGCATGGTTCTGATGCTCTAAAAAGAGAAGCCCATATTTACTTACATTTTATTTATTTTTTTTTAAAGTGTGTGTCTGGGAATGTGTGTGTGTGTGTGTGTGTGTGTGTGTGTGTGTGTGTGTGTGTGTGTGTGTGTGTGTGTGTGTGTGTGTGTGTTGTTAGAATGTGGGGTATTGAACGCAGTGGTGCGTAATTATTCAAAGGTTTCTGTTTTAGTGGGGTAACCTACTGATCCTCAAACATCAGACAGACACATGGATTTGAAAGGCAGATGAGAAGATTTGGTTTTGAAGTGAAAAAGAAGAGAAAAGAAAGAGATGGTCAACAGAGGGAAAGAAAGAAATATTACAGGAAGGAAACGCTGAGGCGGCATTCTCTCAGCTCGTCAGTGTGTACATCATGTTCGGATCGAACCAACTTCCCTTGATATTAAACCTGATCCTGGTCCTGTGGGATGAAGCCACTGCACACATCAGCTAAAACACACAGAATGAAAGCTACACGACGGTCTAACGAGCGGTGTATAATTACAGCAATGGCAACCGAATTTCGAGTCGTTTGAGAATTTTTTATTCTGACTTCTGGTTTTGATACCCCGCATATGTATAGCCGGTTTTAGCTACACGTAGGCGCAAGAATAAAGTAAATTAGTGCTACCCGCAATATAGTACATTTCCCCAGACATATCACTTGTGTTTTATACACTATGACTGGTGCTAAATAAAGTATCAGAAAACAAATGTATGTGCCCCCTTGTGCTTTGTGGTCAACCCTCATCTCTAACTGCTCCATAAATATTGCAGACCAGAAGCCTCTAGGCATCGTTCTGATCTCCATTCACTCCTGTTTGTGTCTGTGCACTGACATATTACATTTGTCTAAAAATGGCTTTTTATATATTTATATATATATATGTCCTAGTGGAGACAGTCATTGCTTCCTGACAGATGCTTATTTGGGTTTGTTTTTTCACCCTAGCACTCTCTGTAGCTCCTTAAATAAATAAATAAATAAAGTTGCCTATTGTGGTGCATTAAAACATCGAGCACCACGGCACATATCCTTATGTCTCTGATTTGCAATAACTCTCCAGACCACAATGCAATGTGATGCATTCATAATGAGCAATAAACAAAAGGCCCTATACTATTTAGTGCAGCAGAACAGCGGTATGTGTTTTTGTTTGCTTTATTTAAGTGGGTCGCATGGCGTTATGTCAAATTATGTCAAAAGCTCATGACTCGACTCATAAACACTGCTTTTAATAAACTTATGCCACAATGATAAGTGATATACACATGGAGAAACAAGCAAGAGGCCAAGGCTTACGTGGAGAATGATGCTACCCCCACCATGCTTCACAGTGTTCTCAGAGTCAATGTCAGTTCATTGAGTTCAAGTCCGAACACCAACAAGCTGCCACTGCTGGGCTCCTGAGTGAGGCTCCTTAATCCTCAACTGCTCAGGTGTATAAATGCGATCACTATAAGTGCCTCTTGATAAGAGCATCTACCAAATGCCATGAACTTAAATGTTACTTTGGAATGAATCCTAAAATAAGGCGGACTGATACATTTGTGAAGGGTGAAATATGAAGCCACAAACCATGAAGGTTATTATAGAGAAGAAGAAGAAGATCCAGAAGAAGAAGATTAGCATTGTTTATTCAGTGGTATTTGTTTAGGTTGTTAAGTGCTGATCTTCTTCGAAAACTAAATTTGCACCGAACACTACAATAAAATATACAATGTTTATATACAATCCTTTTGTACAAACACAAGATGCACAATATGGAGGGAAAAATGCAGAGACCAAATGTAGAGAGTGTATGTATGTATGTTATACAGACCTGTGGTGATGAGTGTGTGAGAGATGTTTGCCTCACTGAGCATGCTCAGTACAGGGCCGGTGTAGAGAGACATGGCCTGGCCTCGTCCACTCTGAGGATTCACCAACACCATCACACTCCGGCTTACGCACACTCGACCGAATTTAACACCTTAGGGAGTTGAACACACACACACACACACACACACACACACACACACACACACACACACACACACGGACTCAGCTTTTGCATTTCATCAGTACTGAATAAAAGAGGCTATAGTCTTTCCTGTACTGGAATAAAAGTACTAATACTAATACTAATGAGTCTGGTTCCCCTCAAGGTTTCTTTCTCATAACATCTAAGGGAGTTTTTCCTTGTCACTGTCTCCACGGCTGCTCATCAGGGGTAAATACACATCATTCACCTTAACTGTATAATTCTGTAAAGCTGCTTTGAGACAATGTCTGTTGTGAAAAGTGCAATAGAAATAAATTTGACTTGACTTGACTTGACTTGACTTGGCTAATCCCCTGCTTCTGAACTAAGACTCCAATAAAACTAAAACTCCCCCTTTTATTATATGATTTCTCTTTGATTAAAGCAGCACAAAGGTTCTCACTTTGGAACAGACTTGAGTATAAAAAGTAACAGTAGTGATGTATGAGAACTCTGTGTGAATAATGAATGCAGGTCTATACTCCATTCTCCTGCACATCAGACATAGTAACACACACACACACACACACACACACACACACACACACACACACACATGCCTACAGCAATTTAAACTATATAGAGGTTTGGTGTATCACTGATTAAGCTCCAATCTCCTGCAGATGGAGCCTGATGGAGGTTCCTGTGACCTTCCAATGAGCAGTGAAGCCTAGATTTTTTTGCTGTGTTAGATGTGCAGATGAATGACCAGACCTGAGCCAACAACTCATTTAGTTAATAGGTCCAGGAAGACTCTTTAGTTTCCCTCTGTTTAGTTCTCATTCTACAAAGCAATCCAGAACAATATTGGTTTTACTGAACACATACATTATCTTCACCTGTCTTCTATTATCAGTTTTTCTTTTTTCATTCAGCATTTGTTTTTCACTGATAACGTAACATTTTGTTCCTTTAACCCGAAAGACTCACACTCCTGAGCACACAGCTATCAATTATACATCTGAAAGCAGGAAACCTGATCTGACGTTCGTGTCCATTAACAGAAAAAGAACGGTGAGCGTCGAGGCAGAGCTTTTAGAGACGCCGCTGTAGCGCTCAAATCAGATTTGGATTTCATGTAGTCAGGTTTTTTAAAAAGCTTAATCTGTTTATAAAATATTAACCTGCTCCTGAAATTGCTTCTTCAGCTAATAAACAGTATGTTAACGTTGACCAAAGAAAAAAAGCTAGCATATACAGTATGCTAGCTATAATCCAAAACTGATACCTCAGCTAGCACAAAGAGTATATTAGCTTTGCTAAAACTGCTGCTTCATCAGAAAATGGCACGTTAGCTTCCTTCTAAAACTTTGCTACTTCAGCTAACATAAACATGACGTTATGAGTTGAAAGCTCCTGTTTCATCAAGCATAAACAGTATATTAGCTTTGTCCCAAAAACTTCAGCTAGCATAAATAGTATGTTAATTTACACCCAAAACATTATTAACTAGCAGAAAAACTTGTTAGCTATGAAGACATGAATTCAGCTAGCATAAGCAGTAATGTTTAGTTTACGCTCAAAAGAATGGATTTATTATGACTGTCACTGCAAAAACCACCACATCTTCGTCCTGAGCATGTGCGTGGGTCACGTGTGTTAGAATACAGTTTATTTTTACTCGTTATCATCGCTCTAAATACAAAAATCCGTGAAGGTTCTTTGATAGAAGAGCTGGAGCGTGAGAAACCATTCAACCTCAGTACAGTCCTGTGAAAAATATTTAGTTCTTTATTTATTGCTCGGATTCTCCTACATTAATGTGTTTATATGTTTTTGTGCATGACTAGACAGTGTTGATGGTCCTCCATGTGTGTGTGTGTGTGTGTGTGTGTGTGTGTGTGTGTGTGTGTGTGTGTGTGTGAGTGAGTGTGTGAGTGTGTGTTCTTCTTCCTTGTGAGTTTTTGAATTTATAATGAAAAATACTGGACCGAATGACGTCAAATCAAACCAACGCTAACAAGATGCAGTGGTAACATTTTTCGAGCGAATGGTGGACGGGGAACACAAAAGCCAAACATCAGGCCAGATGCTTGATATGCAGATCCCACTGCTGCATACAGATAAAGCGGAGAGGAATCTATAATCCGACGTCAAAGCCGCCTGTCTTGAGGCCATCTGCTTTATCTCTGAAGAGCCACTCAGACATAGAGCTTGGATGGAATTTGTAGTCTTCATCTGAAAAATGTCTTAAAGGCTGAACGGAGACAGAACCTGGACGGACGTAACGTTCTCATGTGAACGTAGCTTTTATGGTAAAGAGGTTTTATCTACACTACATACATAACAGGAAATCAGGAAATGCCACTCGCTTCCATCCACTTCACCAAGCGGGTGCCATTTTATTATATTACAGAGATTAAAGTAGATCATAAAGATATAATAGAGTGTCTACAGTCATAAGAGCTAATGAGCGCCGGCGCGAATATCAGATCGGCATCATTATTTCGTGTTTAAGAAACTCTTCATGCTGCTACGCGCACATTTCTTCTCGCTCGGTCTTACTTCAGCTCATTGGACTGAAGACAGCCGTCTGCAGTCATTTCTAGCTCAGGTTCAGGCTTCAGCGTAGCAACAGAAGGATATAAAAAGAGGCTGATAGTGATATTTTCGAGGTGTGGAACATTTTTGCATTGACACCCTCGTTTGAGCGCCACCTCAATCTGGGAGCAGACGTAAAAAAAATCCATCATGAACAGCGTTGCAATATTTATAGTAAATAGGTCGTCATTTGGAGCAACAACAAAAGAAATCTTCATTCTTCACGATGTTTTCACTTTGCGTAGAGATCTTACAGAACCCACAATACCATTCTACTGACGTCTGCAGTGAGCTTTAGCCCTAGTTTCATCTCTATCTAAACATGTGGTGCAGTGCTGCTGTAGTCCTTCAGTCTGGCTTTCATTTCACCTTCATTAACTTGTATAGCTGCATTGCATTCTGGGAATTCTTTAAATCCATTGCGTCCACTGTTCCGGTCGTATTTCCCATTTATACCATGTGGAACATCTGAATAGTTCTTGCTCTTGTTATTTTTCAGATCTATCATTTGTTCTTTTTACATTTAAAGAACTTGAGATAAAACGTTTTCCTTTAAGAGACAGAAGAAAATGGTTCCTGAGGTTTCTAAAGCTGGTCCAAAAGAGTTGATGTGAGCAGATGATGAATCTGATGAAGCGGCGTTCGCGCATATAGTGGACTGGACCAATGAGAGCCAGGACTCCTGGTGCCATGAATAGATGTGGACATGTCCAGCATCCTGCCAAAATTGAGAATTAACGTGGTACAGGGACTTTGAAAGGAAGTGAAGACATTCTGATATAAAGGAGTGATCTGTCTCCTGATTGAAGAAAGCTAGTCGCCCTTCCTCCAGTGGCTACTGGTATTGGTGACTTCGTAGTGACGACTTGCAACAATAAAACCGCTGTGAACGTATTGTAGAGTCACAGTCCATGACTTGATAAGCTGATTCAGAAAGAATCTTATCAATATGATAAAAATAAGAAACAATATTCTAGTGGAAAATCCAATGCATAAGATTTGGAAGGTGCTACAGCGGCTCCTGGACATTCAGCTCCATCTCAGATCCAGTTACCTTCCCAATACTGATGTTCCACTCGCTCTGCTTCTCTGATCAACAATAAATTGGTGTTGAGTATTTCCTGTGGGTTTATTAAGTCATTTGGTCAGTTTTTATACAGTTACCAGAACCTCTTTTTAGACAGACAGACAGACAGACAGACAGACAGACAGACAGACAGATAGATAGATAGATAGATAGATAGATAGATAGATAGATAGATAGATAGATAGATAGATAGATAATGTACCACACTGTCATTAAACCCATTTCCACCAGTTCCAGTTTTAGTCCCAAAACTATTTTTACTCCAGATTCTCAATGCCCCTGGTTAAGTCTAGACAACAAGAACAAGAACAACAACAACAACAACAACAACAACAACAACAACAATAACAATAATAATAATAATAATAATAATAATAATAATAATAAATTAGGAACTTTCCCTTAAGGAGACATCATGAGCTCGGAGGTTTGTGAACTCTTTATCTAATGCCTGAGTTAGATTTTTGAGTGAAAACTTTAGTATCTGTAACTTTCTCTTACTGTCTCTGATCTCTGTTGTGCGCAGTGCTGATGCGCGGTGTGTGACCGCGCGCGCCCACCTCTCCGCCTGCTCCAGGTTGGCCCGGGCGTCTCTCCCGGTGAGGACCCGAAATCGCTGCTCTTCTTTCCGGCGGCCGGCGGGAGCTCCGGTCCAGCTGCGGCGCACAGGGTAGAAATACGCGCACAGATACGCCGCCGCGTCCTCCGTGTCCTCCGCGTCCTCGCTCCGCCACGCGCGGCAGCCCACGCAGTCCCCGAGGCCGAGCTCGAGCACCGGCTCTTGTCCGTGCTGCCACACGGGCGAGCCACCGAGCTTTCTGACCGAGAGGCGGAGGTCCGTCAGGGTCACGCAGAGTCGCATTCTCCCGGTCGCCGCGTCGGTGAACTCCGCGCTCAGGTCCCCATCACCGTCCATCCCGACCTTGGACAAGAGTCCCGAGATCCACCGGAGACACGGAGCAGGGGAGCGGAGTCCGGAGACTGCTGCGGGACTGCTGGAGTTTAACAGCTGGATTCAGTCCCGCTGAAAAGATCTCTCTCTAGTGACGACACTGAAACACACACACACACACACACACACACACACACACACACACACACACACACACACACACACACACACACACAGACAAACAGACAGACAGACAGACAGACAGATAGATAGATAGATAGATAGATAGATAGATAGATAGATAGATAGATAGATAGATAGATAGATAGATAGATAAACGGACGGACAGACAGACAGACAGACAGACAGATAGATAGATAGATAGATAGATAGATAGATAGATAGATAGATAGATAGATAGATAGATAGATAGATAGATAGATAAACGGACGGACAGACAGACAGACAGACAGACAGATAGATAGATAGATAGATAGATAGATAGATAGATAGATAGATAGATAGATAGATAGATAGATAGATAGATAGATAGATAAACGGACGGACAGACAGACAGACAGACAGACAGACAGATAGATAGATAGATAGATAGATAGATAGATAGATAGATAGATAGATAGATAGATAGATAGATAGATAGATAGATAGATAGATAGATAAACGGACGGACAGACAGACAGACAGACAGACAGACAGACAGACAGACAGACAGACAGATAGATAGATAGATAGATAGATAGATAGATAGATAGATAGATAGATAGATAGATAGATAGATAGATAGATAGATAGATAGATAGATTTTGTGCACATGGGCATTATCATGCTAGAACAGGTTTGGGTCTCCTAGTTCATACGAAGGGAAAATTGCATGCTACAGCATCCAAAGACGTCCTGTACAATTGTGTTTGTTGTAACAGTTTAAAGATGAACCACAAAAAAAACCCTCAGGTGTCCAAATACTTTTGGCGATATCTATATTTATGTAGCAGCATTTTCGGCTGTGCATCCTATTGGTCCGAGGTCACGTGGGTTCGACGTCATTGACGGTATAAATACAGACACCCTACTCTTTAGTGTCCTCTTTTCCGCCTCAGTAATGGATGATATAGTTGAGGTGTCTAATTGTTTATTAAAGTCGTATAATAAAATGTTTAACATTGGAATTTTAACTTTGCATGCTTTAAGACCACCTTGATACCAAAAGTAAGTAAATTAAATTTTTTATTTTTTTCGAATTGCTTTTGTAAGCGCGCTAATCTGATTTCTTTGCTAGCGAGTGGTTTTTTTTCCCAATACAGAGTGGATTTATGCCTTATTTTCTTTTATCAGACGAAAATAAATAGCATATTCTACACTTCGGTTAATATGAAGGAAATCCTATTAAAAATCCAATCTCGGCTAGTTAGCGTTTGCTAGCATGAGGCAACCACGTGGGTGCGCGCGGAGGGCATTTCCCTCACGTTTATTAAGTCGGGTTTTTTATTTTTATTTTTTAAAGGTTTTCTTACAGTTAGTGTTTCAGCATGTACACCATCCAAAAGTTTTGATTTGGGGTTCACGTGTAAACGATGCGAAACGTGATTTGAAAAGCTGCGCGCGTGCACGTGAAGCGTCGCGGGCACGTGCACGGGTGTGCATTGCGCAATGCAGAAATTTCATAATGCACGTTTTCCTTAATTTCCCCAGAAATCCGAGTCCTGCACTACTCAGAGGTTTGGAGGAGAATGATGTTGATTGAATGAATCTTGAAGAAGCACCAGCTTGAATATCAGGTACGTTTGTTGATTGCACGTGTATAAATCGGTGCTACACGTGTTCCTGAGATGAAAACTTTACATAGGAAGTGCCGTCTGATGCGACAACTGACGATGCTTTAAACCACAATGTTCTGAGGATTAAGCAGAAGGTCTTGATCACCCCCATACACTGGTTTTCGTGCTCAGTGTCTCAACGCTCTTTTCGCAGGGAACCTGTCTGGATTGGATGTGAATGGGTCTGAGCGAGATATGATGAATCCCAAACGAGGTATTCTATCTTGTAATCAGACTCAAGTGATTGTGCATGTAGTGTTCATGGTTTTTCTTGCAGCAACACTCCATGCCCCACTTAATGAAATGCACCCTGTAGAACATCTCACCAACTCATAGAAATGCTTGTAGTAAAGTAAAATTTCTAACGCATTGCAGCCTCACCACACTGATTTTATACAAGCGACTCAAGTAAGGATTAGAATGTTTAGTGTTATGTGAGAAAGTCCAGTGTGGTTTTATTCCTTCTATTATGATGGAGCTATTGGCAAAAATCCATACATAGTTTTTCTGGGTTGTTGTACATCACAAGAGTGGCCTCTAGCGGTGAATCACTGAACTGTGCAGTTTTATAGTCCCTTTTTTTTTTTTTTTCTTCAATCTGTGGGGTAAATAGATGGCTTTCTGGTGGATTGATGTTATGTGGAGTGTTGGGTGTGGAGAGCACCCTGAGGAGCCTGTGATGATAAAAGTTATCCCTGTCTTAAATGATCATGTGGAGACTTTGGTAAACTGAGGCTTGTCCTCGTGCTCACAGCAGCGTGTAAGAGTTTAGAGCAGACTACTAAATATTTTATTTATTTTTTAGGTGGAGGCGTATGAAGATTTGAATGTGATGGAAAAAGGACCTGGGAGAAAGATCAGTCATGTGACCACCATATTGCTTATTTTATGTATAAAAACTATACAAATAAAACAAACAAAAACCCTGTATTGTTTCTCCCTTATTTGATGAATCCAGGATTAAAATTATCAGAGGTCATGTGACTTCAAATGAACTGGTGTAACTCCAGAGTGGGCTTTTTAAAAATTTATTAAAATGTATAGAAAGTGGAAAAATAGCACTTTCTGGAGTCACGTATGTAAAGTCGAGTTGCGCTGTGTTCCTTTCAGGGTGTCCAGGAAGATCTGCTCATCCTGCAGGAAGTCCCGGTCCTAATGTAGAGAAGTTTTAGTTTCAGTGCCACAAACGTGTAAGAAGACAATACACAAGATGCTCTTCTACCTTTTCAGCTGTGTGTCTGAGCACGGCGAGTGTGGCCTGCAGTTTTGGAGAAACCGATCTGGAAATGTTAATTTGTGGTCCAGGGCGAAGAATAGCTGTGCTGTTAAATGCAGGAGAGAACCCTGCAGGGGGGACCCACATGAACAGTCTGAGTTTGGTTCCTCTCAATGTTCCTCATGCCCTGCTTAGTAAACTTTTTATGGGCGGTGGAATTAAAAAATCTCTTGGATCAGAGATTGTGTGCGCACAGCTAATAATCTTCAAACAAAGCTAAACCTTAAAGTGTGACATTTACAAAAAATCTAAATGATGTGTAGAAACGTGCAGGTAAGGAAGTGTGTACCTGTTAGAAAAGGTTCCCCAGGGGAAGGTAAGTGGTCAGGGGGAAGACTGGGTCTTATTCTGTCCATCTCTCTGTGATAATCTGTCACTTTCCTCCTCTCCTGAGAGACAGGATGAAGAAATGATTACACACAGTTTGTTGCCTAAAGTGACATCCGTATGAACACGCACACGGACCTGCTGTAGGTTGTGCTCCTGCGTCCTCAGGTGCTCCAGCTCGGTGCGGATGTTGTGCAGACGAGCCTGATGTCCCGCCTCCACTCGCCGAGCGTCCTGCAGCGCCCGCTCACCTTCTTCAAAGCGCTCACATGCCAGCTACACACACACACAGTGCACGTGTAAATGCAATCCTTTTATGTGGGGAACAGAGTAACAATCGGAGTTCCCTCAGGAACGTATTAAGAGGCGGACCGCAAATTTGTTTAGTCTCCGCCTCGCACTTTGAACGTTTCTAGAAGAAACTAGAGTTAGCGCAGTGTCACTGTGTCTGCTCGCTCTGTACCGAAAAGACCACGTGCAGTGTGGCATAAAACTCGGATTTAGTTTCACGCACACGTGAACGTTTTATTCACCTCTTCAGGAAAATCCTGATAAATTCTGCATATCGGCGGAGTGAATGAAAAAGGATTGAAGACATTCAAAGTACGCTGAAATAAGTAGATCTGTTTAGATAATTCTACATATTAAATGTGACACACACATGCGGTCACCTTGCTGAGACTCTCGACCTCCTGCGCTCGGTGTTTCAGATGCAGAGCCGCTGCGTTCATTCGCTCTTTCTCCACCTCTAGCTCTGCTCGAAGTTTCTCCAGGTTCTCTCTCTCCCTCTGGAGGGCTTCCTCTTTCTGCTTCAGCTCTCCTGCTCTGAGCTTCAGGTCAGCCTGCTCCTACACACAAAATCATCAATAAAGCCAAATATACTCTTTACTTCTACTGTTTATACTGTTAGACATCAGATAGTGGAAGTAAGAAGTGTGTACCTGTGCCATGCTGATAATGTGTCCCTCTCGGTCCAGCTCTCTCTCCCTGCGCTGTTTGTCCTGAGCGTGAAAGTGTGTCCACTCTGCCGCGAGTTTCCTCCGCTCCTCTGTGCAGCGCTGCATCACCTGCTGCTGCTCGTCTAACAAAGCGCTCTGAAACACACACACACACACACACACACACACACACACACACACACACACACAATTACCTTTTACTCTGCTTCTGATATTGTCCTTCTCTTTAATTTTCTTCCACTATATATATATATATATATATATAAATGAATGTGGGTGTGTGTGTGAGAGAGACACCTTGGCCCTCTCCAGCTCCTCCCTCTCTATGGTGATTTGTTGAGTCATGGTGCGTCTCTCCTCCTCCAGGCCCCGTAATGCTGACTCGGCTTTCGCCTGCTCTGCGGTGACCCGCCAACGCTCCTACACACACACAACCATTATTATCATCATAAGGTAATGATGAAGCCCCGCCCCTTTCTCCAGGGACAGACCTGCTGCAGCTGTCTCTGCTGCTCGGCCAGCTGTGTGTCCATCTTGGCTATGACTTCTTTGAGTCGGGTTCTCTCCTCGACCATGTCCCTCTGCTGCTGGTTCAGACGCTCCTGCAGAACTGAGACACACACACACACACACACACACACACACACACACACACACACACACACACACACACACACACACACACACACACACACACACACACACACACACACACACACACACACACACACACACACACACACACACACACACACACACACACAGAACTCAGGAGCAAAAAATCACCTCCCGACTTCA
>NC_139579.1:2400804-2463304 GCF_946808225.1 Silurus aristotelis
GAGAGGATCGTCATCTGATATAAACAAACGACATCCAACAGCTGAGTGAAGATCCATGCAAATGACACAAAACATGGCACTGAGATCTTTAAACGACTCCCCTGTTTATTCTTAAACATTTCAATAATCTGATTTTTAAATTCAGTTCTGGTGTTTTATGTTGGAGAGACACAAGGAGGCAAATCAGATGTTTTTCCTGAGCTGATACCTTGCTTGCCAGCTGGTAACTCATGATCATCATCATCATCATCATCATCCTCATCTGAAGTATTGCAGCATGAATGAACAAAGACAATAAACCGTTCACATGAATGTAAATCAGATACGACAGGAATGTTTGTACAGAGACGTCTGAAAATAAAGTTCAATCAGTTCAACAGAAACATCTGTCTGTCTGCCTGTCCCACGGTCTGTCTGTCTGCATGTCTGTCTGCCTGTCCCACAGTCTGTCTGTCTGCATGTCTGTCTGCCTGTCCCACAGTCTGTCTGTCTGTCTCACAGTCTGTTTGTCTGTCTCACAGTCTGTCTGTCTGTCTCACAGTCTGTTTGTCTGTCTCACAGTCTGTTTGTCTGTCTGTCTGTCCCATGGTCTGTCTGTATGCATGTCTGTTCTATGGTCTGTCTGTCTGGCTATCGATGTCCATCCATCCATCTATCTTTCTCTTTCTCTCTGTCCATCTCTCTCTCTCTTTCTCTCTCTCTCTCTCTCTCTCTCTCTCTCTCTCTCTCTCTCTCTCTCTGCCCATTTCTCTCTCTCTCTCTACCTGAAATTCGGACTGGTCAATGCTCTGAACTCTCACCTGAACTTTCAGCCAATCAGAACTGAGCATTTGGATGGCCTTTGTATATGAATTTGTTTATGAATATAGTTAGTGAGGTAAAGCTGAGGTAATTTTTTCCCTCAGGAAAGACGAGATTACGCTTTTAGTGGAGTTTTATTTTTAATATCTTATTTACTGAAAGCTAAAAAGGAAGAAACTTTGTTGAGGGAACAACAAACTCTGAAAACTTTCTACATCTGCAGTAAATCTCACCCATGAAGCTGAATTTCCTGATGCTCCTCTGGGCAGCAGCAGGAGCCAAGCTGGGCTTCTTCACCTCCTCCTCCTTCTCCATCCCTCCTGCTTCTGTGTGGAGAAACACTGATATACTGAGAAAGCTACCACACACACACACACACACACACACACACACACAGGAAAATAAAACATCTTGAATGCAGAAGAAGTTGAGTTTAATCGTAACTCACGAGTAGTAGCTTTGTTTTTGTGTTCTGGTTTAGATGTTTCGGTTCTGGAGGTCCTGTTTTGTGCCGGGGCAGAACTGGGCTTCCTCTTTGAGCCAAACAAATCAGCGTCCATATCATCCATGTCCTGGAATGAAACCACACACACACACACACACACACACACACACACACACACACACACACACACACACACACACACACACACACACACACACACACACACACACACACACACACACACACACACACACACAAATATGTGGAACCTGAAATGAAGACGATCTTATCTGTGTACTTCCATAAACTTTCTGAGACCTGCACTATATGACCAAAAGTTTGTGGACACCTGACCATGAAATGTGCTACTTTTTGAAAACCTCATTTCCCATTTAGTCCCCATAATAAGTGTCTGTGAGGACTTTCTGCTAGATTCTGGTAAAGTCAGCTACAGATGGAGGTGAGGTGTGGAGTCCTGGAGGACTGGGGATAGTTTTGAGGTCAGAGCTCTATAGATGGAGATCTAAATACTTCCAACTCATGTAAAGCATATCTTCATGGAGCTGGCTTTGTACACATCATCATGGGCCACTTTTTTAATTCTTCCACCTAGCAAAAACGTCCTACACAACCGTGTGTTAACATTTTGTAAAAGAACCACGTATAGGTGGAAAAGGTTGGGTGTCCCAATACTTATGGTTATGTAAATCGTATGTATGAACAATCAAACAAGACAGACACCTGCATGCTCTCCAGCAAAGCCTTCGGATCCGCCGCGGAAACATCGGAAGCCTGCGAATGCGAAGGAATCAGTTAGTTCGTGTTGTCGCTTACCTTATAGCAGCTTTCTTTCTCATACTTCACAAAGAAACCACAAAACGCTGGGATCAATCACAATCACAATGCAGCTAAAAAAAAACCACTCCTGACCTCGTCATCCTTCTCCGCCTCCTCCGCCAGTTTACTGAAGAAATCGTCGTCTAGCAGGTTCCTGAGGGGATTCAATTAAAAAAACACGGGTGAACTGAAGATCCACTGTACAGTTCATGGTTGCGTCTGTTGGCGTGAGCACTCACCTCTTCCCGCTCTGCGTTCGTAAAACTCCCGCCGGTCTGCTAAGTCCTCCAGATGGAGTCCTGGTCTTTACCTGGAGATCTGAGGGGAGAGAAACACTTTAGATCATATCGGTACACGGTTACACGATCGTTTATTTATAAAGGAGGACGTCAGATTCCAGGACATCAGACGCTTACCATCGTCACTGTCGTCTCCCAGAAGATCTCCAAAAACGTCACTGATGGAGCCTGAAATGAACAGCAAATCTGTCCATCTATACTATCCATCTAAAAAACACATATTCGTGTCACATGTATAAATCACTCACCCCTCAGGCCTTTCTTCTGTTTGGACGCCTGACATAAAAAAAAAATAATAATAATAATAATAATTAATTGAATAAATCACTCGACTCGCTGACACAGCACATTCATACATTAATATGTTAGCGTTTCTATAGCAACCAGAAAGTAAAGACAGCAGCTCTTCATCACAGCAGCTCTGTAACAGAAGCTCAGTAACAGCAGCTCTGTAACGGCAGCTCTGTAACCGCAGCTCAATCACAGCATCTTTGTAACGGCAGCTCAGTCACAGCACCTCTGTAACGGCAGCTCAATCACAGCAGCTCTGTAACTGCAGCTCAATCACAACAGCTCAACCACAGCAGCTCTGTAACTGCAGCTCAACCACAGCAGCTCTGTAACAGCAGCTCAACCACAGCAGCTCAATTACAGCAGCTCAACCACAGCAGCTCTGTAACAGCAGCTCTGTAACAGCAGCTCAACCACAGCAGCTCTGTAACAGCAGCTCAACCACAGCAGCTCAACCACAGCAGCTCTGTAACTGCAGCTCAACCACAGCAGCTCTGTAACTGCAGCTCAACCACAGCAGCTCTGTAACAGCAGCTCAACCACAGCAGCTCAACCACAGCAGCTCTGTAACTGCAGCTCAACCACAGCAGCTCTGTAACTGCAGCTCAACCACAGCAGCTCTGTAACTGCAGCTCAACCACAGCAGCTCTGTAACTGCAGCTCAACCACAGCAGCTCTGTAACTGCAGCTCAACCACAGCAGCTCTGTAACTGCAGCTCAACCACAACAGCTCTGTAACTGCAGCTCACCCACAGCAGCTCTGTAACTGCAGCTCAACCACAGCAGCTCTGTAACTGCAGCTCAATCACAGCAGCTCTGTAACGCGCTGATCAGCTGCAGCTCAGCGTCCGCGTCGTCATGGGTAACCGCAGCTCGCGCTCTTCTCTACCCAACACCTCCTGCATTTTCCTCAGTTCTTCTCCTGTTCAAACAGACGGCATCAGCGCAAACACCGCAAACACCCCAAACACGCCAAACCTCACCATATTCCTTATAGCATCATTTATTCATTCATGAACACGGTAAAAACTCCAGTTCTTTCTGAGCGCTTTTGAACGCTCGTCCCTGCTGCTGCTTCGCCTACTTCCTGTGACGCACTTCCTGTTCGAGTAACTGCCTTCTGGGTAATGACGTTCATTCGAATAGATCCTTAAATTAAAAAATGTTTGGTCAGGTTTATTGCTTCTTTCTTTCTTTCTTTCTTTCTTTCTTTCTTTCTTTCTTTCTTTCTTTCTTTCTTTCTTTCTTTCTTTCTTTCTTAAATGTATCAATTACTGAACATAAAAAATATAATCAATTCAGAAACAGGATTTGTGTGCGTGTCTGTGTTTTGACCACCAGGTGGCAATATAATATGTTATTTCTGAGCTGTCAATCAGAAATAATTTTCATGCCTTGATTTTAGCTGCTGTTTGATTAGTATGGGGAATAATCTATCTATCTATCTATCTATCTATCTATCTATCTATCTATCTATCTATCTATCTATCTATCTATCTATCTATCTATCTATCTATCTATCTATCTATCTATCTATCTATCTATCTATCTATCCCTGTCTGTCTGTCTATCTATCTATCTATCTATCTATCTATCTATCTATCTATCTATCTATCTATCTATCTATCTATCTATCTATCTATCTATCTGTCTGTCTGTCTGTCTGTCTGTCTGTCTGTCTGTCTGTCTGTCTGTCTGTAGATGACCCTTGTGCTCTGACCCCAACTTTTCACTTCCAGCTCCACCACTATCATCAGGTTTGCAGACGACACTGTTGTTGTGCACCTGATCTCCAATAATGACGAGATGGCCTACCTACAGGAGATTAAAAACCTGGAGAGATGGTGCCAGGAGAACAATCTTCTCCTGAACGTCAGCAAGTCCAAGGAGTTAATAGTGGACTTCAGGATGCAGGAGCGCTCATACCAACCACTGAACATCAACAGGACCCCAGTGGAGAGAGTGGACAGTTTCTGGTACCCTAGGTGTTCACATCACACAGGACCTTTCTTGGTCCTGTCACATCAACACCCTGGTAAAGAAGCCCTCAGAGGTCTGTACGATCTGAGATACTTAAAGGATTTTAAGAAATCTTGGCGAATAACTTTACTTGTACTTAAGTAAAAATTTTTTGAAGTAATAGAACTTTTACTTGAGTAGATTGTACTGGAATACTGATGTGTATGAAATACTGATGTGTATGGAATACTGAGATCTTTGGAATATCGAACTGTACAGAATATATAAATATATTAATAATCATAATTAATTTGTGGTAATGAAGGAGGGTCATAGAAGATATTTTCAGTATATGCATCTATAAACCTATGCATCTACTCTCATACTTTTGATTTCATAGGTAACCGTTCAGACGTGAATTCTTCTAAATCTGTACAGTGAGAAATTGTGACACCTAAAAAAAAGAAGGAAAATTTGTGATTGTTAGTCACAAACTGTTAAATATCGAGGAGCAGCAGAACAAATGGTTAAGATACGAGCAGGTTTTAAATTTGATCCTCTTCCTCCAGCTGTGTTTGCCTTTTTGTTTAGTTGAGATAACAGCGTCAGGACATCCGGCAGAGAAAAACTTTGGAGCTGATTAAAGCCATATGAAAACTCTGCGATTCACAGATCCTCAGTTTGATGAGAGGAGATTCAGAACCATACTGTTCTAAAGTCTGACCAAAGCTTTTCAGTAGGTTTCAGATCGCTACAGAGAACCAAGAAAAAACCTACCAATCAGCAATCAGCCATTTTAGCTGACTTTGGAGCTCAATAGTGTCAGTTTCTTTCTCATGTTTTATCAGAGGGTTCTGCTTCTGGTTTACTTATTAGGAAAAACTTTATACATTTAAAAAATATATAATTAGAATATTTATACTGTATTTCTGTGAAAGTTTGGACATTGTGGCAGTATTCATGATTAAAAGTGCTGTACAAATACAACCGAAATTACATTCAGAAATTGATTGTGAATTTAAAGCCTCGGGTTTCTCAGGTCAAATAAAAATGAAATGAAAAGATTACAGTCTTACAGTCTATACAAAATGAACAAAGGGTTGCCAGATATGTTGCTATGTGTTTTGTTTTACACAGCTATGACGTTGGGTTCTCAACGTTTGACATGGAAAAATGAATTCTAATAATGTTTTCAAGACCAAACAGAGAGAAGCGAATATACGTTTAGAGCTGAAATGGTAAATCAGTATCCCAAGACAGTATGTAATCTGTAGATATTGATGATTCAGAGACTGATCCCAGGTGGTGACCGTCGCAGATGCAGTAATAAATAGTGTAATGGATCAAACACAGCGAACCAGAGTGGACTTTGGCTCGGATTTATTGCTTCATAAAGTGCACTATGTGCATTTAAAGTGAAGTTGGACCGATCCCAAAGCGAAAGGGACGAAATGTGGAATGAGAAAAAAGTTCATGCTAATGTTTTTTTCCACAAACTTTTGTCCATTTAGTTTGCTCATTTCACTCATTTTAAAGTGCCTCCTCTATGTGTAAAGGAATATCAGTATGACCTAAACTCTAATCCCATAATCCCCTGCTTTGGTACACAAACAGGAATTTGCAATGTGCATGCATACAAGTTCTCTACACAACAATGAACCATATCGTGTTACATATTTCTTAATATGAAACACATTTTACCTCCTGAACTTCCTCCCACTCAAATCTGTATTGATGATTTAGAACCTTGTGAAATGACGAGGATTTATGATTAACTGAGAAAGTGAGTGTGGAGAGAAAAACAGAAAAGAAAAAGACAATTGAGTGATACCTTGATGTGCTGAAGTTAATTACAGAGAAGTGTAAAAGCAGAACTTGATGAAACGGTGCTTAATGAAACAAAAAATACAACAAAGAAAACCCAGAACTGTTGAGCAGTTTGAATTCTGTATCAGACACATATGGGACAACAAAAAATGCACTCTACAAATAAAAATTTAATTGAATCCTGTCACTGTCTTTGTATCCTGTTTGCTATATTTGATCTCCACCCGCATTTATTGCACTTTTTTCTCGATTCGAGGCTGTCCGTCGTTATGATATTTGCTCATCACCTGACTGTTTTGGCTCTTTACTGATTCTCAGCTTGCCTGCTGATTCTGTACTTCTGCCTACATGTTTATTAAATTAGTCTGACCTGCATTTGCATCTGTCCAGCATTTATTATATGACTATGTGCACTTGGGGTTGGAGGAAGAAACATTCAATACTCAGTTAAACATCCAAATAAAACATCTTGGGAGATTTAGAAAGGACTCAGGGTAAATTGGTGCATTACAATTCTGAAAGAAAGTCAGGGTTCCATTGTACGTCCATCCAAAAATAAATTTTTTGTGGATTTCATGCAGAGTTCATGCAGACTTCTAGTAATTGCCCCACTAAGCAAGATTGCAGTGAGGAACAACAAACACAGTTCAGTAAAACTCGTATTTCTCAAACACATTACTTTGTTCTCCCAGGTTTCAGATTTCCATTTTTAAGGTCTTAGGTCATAACAAATACTTTTACTGAGCCTGTTATATACAGAAGGTTGGACAGAACTGCTTTCAGATATTTCTTTGTAGTTCCCCGACTTGAAGCCTTCAGGGGAGGATAAATCAGCTTCGGTATTTCTACTGTGGAAAGACAACAAGCTTTTCCTAAGATCCTGCAAGATATTTATGACATTTATTAATACAACGCCATGAAAACAAGCTTTTCTAAGAATGAGCAACATCGTAATGACATTTATTCATTCGACAGCATGAAAAAAAAGCGGCCCGTAGTTCCACCCATGGATAAACAACCATGTGGGGAGGAGGGTTTAGACTGTGGTGGGATGTAAACTTCACTATTACAAATTCTCCACAAACATGAACATGAAAGATTGAGAGATAATGTGAGAGAAAGAGAGAGAACTTGCAATACCAATACATAAAGGTGTCTCAGAAAGGACGAACTAATGCTAGTTTGCACCAGTGCTAAAGTGGTCTAGCTCATAGACCATTATCCAAATAAACACCTCCTCAACAACAATATAACATCCTCTAGATCAGGGGTCACCACCATGGACCACATGAGTAGCCTGTGGGCTTTTTCTAAAAATAGCTGTTTCCTACTTTGTTAAATCATTGTTGACAATTATTATGAGAAATCATTAACATGATCAGTGTCTTCACATAGATGAATATAATGAATTATTAATAATAACAAGGAGTGCTAATACTTTGTCGCTCCAGCTGTGTAATGTAGCAATGTCACTCTGAACACTGGTACATTTTTGTACCTTTTTGTTTGTACCGTTAAAAGAACATTTACGCAACACTAGTGTCCTGGTATGGGTTAAAATTACATCCTGGTATTTTTCCAAAGCATTTCACTGATGTTCTGCTGAACTGGTTCCTAAAAAAACATAATACTTCTGAATGAAAAAGAAAGTGCAGAAAGTCCAATTTAATGCATAAATGGCTTTTTAGATGTACAAACAAGAAGCTACCAGTGTTCAGAGGTACATCGCTTTACCCTGCTGGGGTCCAGCTGGAGCCACAAAGCATTTGTTCTCTTTTAGGTACATTTTGTCTTGTCTTTTGTCTTGATTTTTCTGTGTGTATGAATTAGATTAATGTAAGTTTCTCTGGATCAGGGCGTCTGCCAAATGTCATAGAATAGAATAGAATAGAATAGAATAGAATAGAATAGAATAGAACTGTGGGTGGGGTGTTGTTGGTTGGCTTTGGAGTCAAACTGGAACCTTACTTTTGGGGCCCTTAAAAAAGGCCCTTAACCCTCTGTGCTCTAGGGAATGCTTTCTAACATCACTGGTATATATGGAAAAGCATTTCAATGTGCTTTACAGTACATGTGATAAGAATAAAGCAGCTTTCTGTCATGAAAGTCCTTCTTCTCACACACTACTCTTTTTAAAGCTGTTTCTTTATAAAATATTTGTTCTGGAATTGGTGAATATGAGTCGAGCGGGTCTTCAGTCTCAGAATCATTTATTTTCACTAAATACTTACTTTAATGGGGAAACGCAAACATTGAAGCAATTTTTGATTGTTGCCTCACAAAATAATCGCTTTGGTACAATAAAAGTGAAATATAAATGCAATCGGTTCTTTAAAGTACCTCAGTGATCTCGTTAGTCCCACAACTGACACAAAATGATTTTCAGATATACACGTTAGTTCCTTATTTTTTTTTAGGTATTTTGTAAATGTACCCCGAGCGTTTTAGTTCCATTGCCAAGCGTATGTGCGCTGAGCGTAATATTCAGGATCATTTTTCATCTCAGACAGACGGTGTCAGTTCTCCTGGAGGCGATGATGATGATGATGATGATGATGTAATGCAGAACCGTTTCGCTGTAAGACTCATCAGAGTGGCGACCTGCCTGTTTTTCATGTCTACATGTTTCCACACGTGAAACCTGCAGAAACGTGTTCAGACCCCAGCACTACCTGAAGCTGTCAAACTCACAGAGGTCCACTGATCACACTGAATATGAGGAAAACACTTGCTTAAAATACTGTATGATTCATTTACTCACACACACACACACACACACACACACACACACACACACACACACACACACACACACACACACACACACACACACACACTAGGAGAACTAGGAGAACCAAACCTGTTCCAGCATGTCAAAGCCCTTTTGCACAATATCAGCTCCATGAAGATCAGCTTTTCATGAGGTGGAAGTGTGAAGAAAATGCTCCTGCTTTAAAGCTCTGACCTCAAAACCATCCCCAGCCCTCCTCACCTCACCTCACCTCCATCAGTACCTGGCTTCACTAACACACTTGTGTCTGAATGAAATCTCACACAAATCTACACAAAATCTAGTGGAACATCTTCCCAGAAGAAGAGAAAATGAAGCCTAAATGTAGAATGAGATGTTAAAAAAAAAGCACATAGCAATCTCATGGTCAGGTGTCCACCAACTTTTATCCACTGCGTATCAGCACACAAAAGCTGTAAAAAATAATTCAGAGAAAAATGTATAATAAACTTGGGTAAATGAATGTCATAATGATGTCCTCCGTTTTTTTACGTCGTCCATGAAGAATAAACTTCCTGCAGAAACAGATTTCCTCACATGATATTCCGGTTATCCAGAACAATTATTGTATAGCATTAATAGTAAAAGTGTCTCCCTTTTTTTCTGCATTTACTCTCACTCTGTGGAAGCCCAGCCGACCTCCGAGTAGACCCGAGTCACGTGGTAATAAACCACACCCATCAGTTTCGACCACGCCCTCTGCGCCTTCGCGTCGAAGGATTCTGGGAAAACCTCCACCAGCACTTCTAGAATGACTCCAGCCAGGATCTGTGATAGAACAACAGAGAGAGAAGGAACAAGATCGATGCTAGTGATGTTCAAGTAGAACGATGAATAGTGAACTGGAGAACTGCATTGAAAAATACACATTATATGGACAAAAGTATTGGGACACCTGCTTTTTCCAACCATAAACCCCTGTGCACAAACTCATGAAGATGTGCTTTACAGGGTTTGGAGTGGAAGATCATCCGTTTCCTCGCATAGAAATAAATAAATAAATAAATAAATAAATAAATAAATAAATAAATAAATAAATAAAAACCTTTTTTGACTTTCTACTCTATTACACTTTTATTAATGTTTTTACTATACTTTAAAATGTTATAACAGCACATGGCTTTTTTATATACAGTACAGACCAAAAGTTTGGACACACCTTCTCATGCAAAGAGTTTTCTTTATTTTCATGACTATGAAAATTGTAGAGTCACACTGAAGGCATCAAGGGCTATTTGACCAAGAAGGAGAGTGATGGGGTTCTGCGCCAGATGACCTGGCCTCCACAGTCACCGGACCTGAACCCAATCGAGATGGTTTAGGGGTGAGCTGGACCGCAGAGTGAAGGCAAAAGGGCCAACAAGTGCCAAGCATCTCTCGGGGAACTCCTTCAAGACTGTTGGAAGACCATTTCAGGTGACTACCTCTTGAAGCTCATCAAGAGAATGCCAAGAGTGTGCAAAGCAGTAATCAAAGCAAAAGGTGGCTACTTTGAAGAACCTACAATATGACATTTTTCAGTTGTTTCACACTTTTTTGTTATGTATATAATTCCATATATAATTCCACATGTGTTCATTCATAGTTTTGATGCCTTCAGTGTGAATCTACAATTTTCATAGTCATAAAAATAAAGAAAACTCTTTGAAGGAGAAGGTGTGTCCAAACTTTTGGTCGTGTGTGTGTGTGTGTGTGTGTGTGTGTGTGTGTGTGTTTATCTTCCTCACTTACTTTAAAGTACCCGGGCTCAACGTTGTGGTTGTGAGCGTGTGATTTGGCCACCAGCTCCACCACAGATGCCATCTTCTCTCCGTCGTGGATGTTCTCCACCAGGGTGTTGAGGGCCTTCATCACCCTCACGGCGTGTTTTTGCAGCTGTGTGCTCGACTGCATTTCCTGCACATCCTCCATGTGGCGAAACTCGCTGAAGTACTGCTTCGCCGACGGGAAACTCGTAAAGAGTCTGGTGGGAGAAAAGCAATGAAATACATTGAAGAATAAAAAGCTTTATTTGCTTATTTAACTTTTAGTTGACTTAAAATTTTGTAATGTTGGTGTGTGTGTGTGTGTGTGTGTGTGTGTGTGTGTGTGTGTGTGTGTGTGTGTGTGTGTGTGTGTGTGTGTGTGTGAGCAGAAATGATAAAAAATCACTGCATGCCTTTCTTTAAATTATTACTGCCACATTCCACAAAAGTCGAGTGGGAAAGGATTTCTCTCATCTGTTTAATCTGAGGAACTGCTTCCTTCATTCTTTTTTCTTTTCCTGTCTCTTTCATCTTAATAATCAGTTCCTCTCTCTACCTTCTCGTTCATTTACTTCTCCAAGAAAAATGACCCATTGAGCATCTGGTTTGGGGGGTGATGATCACAAATGTTGAGCTCATAAAACTGGGAGCTACTAACCATAAAGACTGTATAAGACTGCAGAAAGAACATCACTTATAATCTTATACTCCAGTACTCATGTTAGTTCTCACTCTCCAGTGTTCTGTATTGTTGAAATATTTATGTCCAAACTCTTGATGTCACCCAAATAAGGATGGGTTCCCCTTTTAAGTCTGGTTCCTCTCAAGATTTCTTCCTCATAACATCTACGGGGGTTTTTCCTTGCCACAGTCTCCACGTCTGCTCATCAGGGATAAATACACACCATTCACCTTAACTGTTGATTTCTGTAAAGCTGCTTTGAGACAATGTCTGTTGTGAAAAGCGCAATAGAAATAAACTTGACTTGACTTGACTTGTTCTTCTGTTATAATGAACAGATCTCGTCTGATGGACAAATCTTGTTTTCATGTTAAGATTCACAGATCTCATTTTATTGTTTAAATGGACAGATGTTTGGATGGACAGATCTTGTTTGGAATTCCCTTTTAAATCTGGTTCCCCTCATGGTTTTCTTCCTTATAACATCTCATGGAGTTATTTATTTTCACACAGTCACCACTGGCTCGCTCTTTAGATATAAACTTATAAGGAACAAACTGCAATAAACTTTTCCATTTTGGCTTTATAGCAATGACCACAGTTAAAGGCGCAATACAAATAAAATTGAATTGAAATGAATTGAATTGAATTGAATTGGTTGGAGAGACCTTATTCGGAGGGATATACATTGTTTGAATAGACAGATTTAGTTTGGATGGACAGATTTAGTTTGGAAAAGCAAACCTTATGTGAATGTACCGACATTGTTTGGTTTGATAGACCTTGTTTGACTAGACAAATTTTCATGGGTGTGGAAAACGTTGTTTGTTAGAAAGAACAGACTTTGTTTGAAATATCTTGTTTGGAGGTATAGATCTTTTTAGAGTAAGAGACCTTGTTGCTTGGATAGACAGATTTTGTTTGAAGAAACAAAATTTTTTTAATGGACACATTTGAATGGACAGATGTTGTTTGGATGGACAGATCTTGTTTGGAGGGAGAGATTTTTTGGAGGGAGAAACCTTATTGAATGGACAGCTCTTGTTTAAAGCAAGAGACACCTTGTTTTGATGGAAAGATGTTGTTTTGATGGAGAGAATTTATTTGGAAGGGAGAGACCTTGTCTGAATAAACAGATCTTGCTTGGGGTAGAGATCTTGTTGACAGATTTTGTTTGGATAGACGGTTTTGGTTTGGAGGGACAAACCTTATTTAAATAGACAAATCTTATTTAAAACTAATGACACTTTGTATAAATGGACAGTTCTGGTTTGGATAAACAGATCTTGTTCTTATGTTTAGAATGACATATTCACATGTCCATGTTCTGTTCTGAAGCCCATTTTCATTGAAATGTTAAACTAAATAAAACACCAGGACCTCTGAGACCTACAATACTGTGTTCCTGAGCTAATCAAAAACAGAAACACACCGGAATGTACTGGTACTTTGAGCAGCCTATTTGTCTTTTTTTTCATCGATAAAAGAGAGATAAAGTCTACATTTATTTCCTCTAGTTTCCCGACACAAAAGAAATCATACTTCTTTTTATCAGTATCAGAAACGGTGCCTCAATTCCTTCAGGAATGTCAGAACCGAATGTTCTAGAAAATCAAACATGTGGCCCTGGTTCATATCAGGAGAGTTTATTATGTGGAAATAAGAGGGGTTTTTTTTACAGCTCTTCAGGAATTTAAACTTTGATCACTATGTTCAGGACCCATATTTTAAGGACCCATTGATAAAAGGAAAATGATATGAAACGTCGTTCTGAGAATGACCATTTACATAGAGTGTACTGTTTAATCACACACTTGATATGTCTGCAGTATATTGGGTATATTTAAAATTGTTGTTTCTGTTGTTCTTTCAGTGTTTGTTATTGCTGAACGGTGTTTGGTGCTGGTGCTCAGTGGTGATGGTGTTTTATATTCTGCATTTGATCTTGTTTTGGTGTTTGTATTGGCATCTGATATTCAGGCTTGGTAATGTATCATGTAACTGACATGAATTGTGGTATGGATTTGGGTATGTAGTGTTGAGATTGGTATTTGGTGTTAATTTTGATGTTTGTTTTTTTTGATATTGGGTATAAATTTGGGTATTTATCATTGATTATAAAATTTGGTATACATTTATATTTATAATATTTTACATTAGTATTGATAGTTGGTATGAATGTGGGTTTCTGAGGTAAAATCTTATCAGATTTTGGCTGTTTAATGTTGGAATTTGGTATTTGGTATAGACTTGGATACTTAGTGTTGGTATGGATCTGGGTAATTAATATTGGTATTAATATTGGTAGTGCATCTATTTATTCATCCTAACAAGTTGGAGAATGTGAAGAAAAGAATTGTGTGTGTGTGTGTGTGTGTGTGTGTGTGTGTGTGTGTGTGTGTGTGTGTGTGTGTGTGTGTGTGTGTGCGTGTGTATAGTGTATTTGTATTATATTATATATTATAGTGTATTAAGACAAAAAGGCTGCTTCTTCTGCTTCTTCTTTTTCTTCTTCTTCATCATTCTTAAATCTATGCTTCTAATTCATTAATTTATCTTTTATAAAGCGACACACCTTCTGACAGAAGTATCCAGAACTAACACACTAACAAACAAGACACTCCTGTAACCACAGCATGGAAATCCAGTCTCCATGTCACACCGTAAACTTGTAACACCGGTGATGTTCAATTCCAGTAACAGTTATGACATCATTACCGATCACATACTACAGGATCTCACCACAAAATCCACTTCAACAGAATATCCTGTCAATGTCATATTTATTCGCTTTCATGTCTTTCTTCCAATGACGTCAACAGAAGGAACGTGATTTTACTTGCATAAGAAAATCACTGATCTAGTAAATTAGGATAATTCCTTATAAAAGCACATCCTTCCGTACTCTGATTTATCTTAAACAGACGTTTCCTCTTTTTTAGATTTATATCTCTTAAAGTTATTTTACATGTTTTATAAGTCTTGCTGACAAAAAAATGCAAATTGTCACAAAACTGAAAAACTCAAAATCCTGAACTTTCAGCTTCACCTCCGATTCTTACAAAGTGCTGATACTGGAGACGTCTTTGTTATATGATGTGTCTCCTGACAGACTACGTATCAGCAATTACATGTGAACTATTACACACATTTTATATCTATTTATATATACAGAGGGGCATCTGAGACAGAGAGACATGGAGCATGAGAGAGAGAAAGAATGAGAGACTGAGACAGAAAAAAAAGACATTGAGAGAGAGCGAGAAAAACAGACAGAGAAAAAGACTTTGAGAGAAAGATAGACAGACGTTGAGCGAAAGAGATGGATAGAGACCTTTACAGAATGGCAAAGAGAGACATTGAGAGGAAAAGAATAACAGAGAGAGAGAGAGAGAGAGAGAGAGAGAGAGAGAGAGAGAGAGAGAGAGAGAGAGAGAGAGAGATGAGTACCTGATGAGCACAGCGACTCCTGCTGCCTCTTTATTCTCATAAACCTTCGACCAGGTGTTTTTGAGTATCACCTTTTCTTCCTCATTGATGGTCTCTGGTGTTTCTATCTGCTTGTGCTCTTTTTTAATTCCCTCCATCTCAAACACACACACACACACACACACACACACACACACACACACACACACACACACACACACACACACACACACACACACACACTTATACACACTTATACACACTTCACACTGGCAGGGCTGCAGCTGCAACCTTTTCACCTGGTGCTCCTGTTTTTGCTGAATGAAGTCGCTGAAGGCAAAAAAAAATAAAAATGCTGACTGCCCTTCCCCTTTCCCTCTTTTATGTCTCATTCATCTTCCCTTCCTTCTTCTTCCTCTTCCTTTTTTTTTTAACTCCATGTAACTCAACCCTGTTAAACCTGAGTGAGTGAAATAAAGCAGGATTTGCTGAATGACTAGACCCTGCCCACTTTCCCTCTCTCTCTCTCTCTCTCTCTCTCTCTCTCTCTCTCTCTCTCTCTCTCTCTCTCTCTCTCTCTCTCTCTCTCTCTCTCTTTCTGTCACAATTAAACTTTATCCCTTCTTTATCAAGATGAATGGCACTGTCATTTCTGCACAGCGTAACACACTCGTGGTATAATCTCATGCAGCTTTATGTGTTGTGTGTGTGTGTGTGTGTGTGTGTGTGTGTGTGTGTGTGTGTGTGTGTGTGTTCTGCACATTATGAGAACGTTTCAAGATCTCCTATAATATTAATGCATTTACTACTATGATTTTAGGATCTTTATTGTAGGATATTAGGAATCTTATTACATTTGTAAGAACAGAAATATTTCTGTAGCCAAACTGGGAATAAAAAGGAAATTGCATGAATAATATTGGGACATACTTCTGTTCATTCTAGACTTATTTTTCTAAAACAATATACTTTCTATATATTCCTCAGAACTACAGCCAGCAGGTTGCTATATATTTGTAAATGATATAACAGAATCACGGTTTTCCTGTTACAGAAGCTCAAAGTGGGAATTTTTCCATTTTAATCCATTCCAAAAATATTGGACTGTCACACTCTAAACCTTTAAAGTAACTTCCTCCAATCTCTGTCTTTTTGTCAGTAATTCCGTCTGTCTTTCTGTTTATATGTTCTTTTCTTTCTGTGTCTTTGTCAAACATCAAAGGTTGCCATGACGAATTGAACCTGTGTTGTTTTACTGTGTTCTGCTTGACGCTACGCCGTCACTGGGACATGCTTTCGTTTATTTTATACTCGTTATTACTTTTTTGAGACAAATCATTTCTATTCTTCACTTCTCTTACACCTACATCCACCTGACTCAGGCTGCTGTATTTGTTTTATTTGTTTGGAATTACGACTTTTCTCGAACAGAAGCTAAAAAATTGCTTTTTTTTCCTAATAAAATTCCCTTTTACATTTTTGGACTGTTATAATGTCTAGAACTTCCACCAAACTTGTTTTTTCTGTCACTTTGTCCATCCATCTTCTTGATTCTATTTGTTTGTTTTTTTCAGTTTGGCTTTTTCATACCGACTTCAAGGTTTGTCATGACGAATTTGATGCTGTGGACTGGGGAATGAACAATTGTTCATATATTTATGATATATTTATTTGTTCATATTAAAACACAACAAGCAGCAACAAGATCAGAAATGTGATACGCTGTGATTTGTTTTTTGTTTGTTTAGATTTGAACTGCCATTTTTTTTTAGATTTAATTATAGTATTCATGGACACACAACAGTCTGTATCTTTTATTGTTGGAAAAAGAATGCATTTTTATTTAGCATATTATATTTTAATGACAATTTGAATCTAAATATCAGTACTTTTTCACGGTTGCACGATGCAGATGATTTTTTTTCTTTTTTTGCAATTCAATAATTTAAAATTTTTTTAAAGATAAATATTGGATTCTGGCACAGAAATAAAAAATTGATTTAATAATAAAAAATAGATTTTGTAAAACGATATGTAAAGGAAATACTGCAGTGATTTGGATTATGGAATTGAATCTCCATGTGCATTAAATATATATATATATATAGGATTTTTCTACAAACACGATTCATAATACAAGTTTAAAAAATCTGCTCAGACACGTCCTTTAGATAACATAATTATAACTTCTCCAGATTCAACCCTGACAGATTCCTTTTCCTTTCACCCCAGGAGCTGAAATCTGACCTCCTCATTCAAGACTTTTCTCCTCATCTCAGGATGAAGAACCCACTCTGTATAATCTTATTATTGTTGTGTGGGTTTGGCACAGAGACACGTCCTGTCTCTCAGGAACGCATGTGTGATGTGCAGACTGAAAGTTTAATCAAAGCAAATGGAGGATAAAGGATTAGAGATCCGTCATTACCGTCAACATGTTCACACACTCACACCCATTACAGAGACAACTGAACGTTCTGTATTTTTTGCGTGCGGTCTGCATGCCAACCATTTCAACACACTCTGGGATGAAGGTGTCAGATTTATCACATGGAGGTGTGCAAACTGGAAACTTTTCAGACAGTATGGTTCCACATGATTCACAGCTGCACAATGATCAGAGCTTAGATGGAGACTTTGTTAAAAAACAAACACAATCCAGAAATTGCTATGCATCGGTCTAAAAAAATCTAGAGTCACTCTTCATATGGTAAACAATGACGCATACACAAAGGTTTGATGCTAATTGTATTTTAGTATGAAATTCTTCTGGTGGAAGCAGTTACCTGTCAGGCAGGCGCTAGATTAAGATTGATGCTTGACGTAAGAATTGTAATTGGAACATTATTGCCATAATAAATCATAATACCGTGAATACTTAAGTACTTTTTGAATGCAACTACTTTTGTACTTTTACTCAATTGGAACTTAAAAGGGACACTTTTACTGGAGTCACATTTTACTAAGTGCAGATCTGGTTTATGTACTTCATCCACCACTGAGAGAGTTGCATGGGTGTGGGACTTATAGCACCTTTCTCACCCTGCATTGCACCTGATTCCTTCTGATCCTCAACCACTGTTACCATGAGGCTGTGAGTTCAAATCCCTGCATCACTTAGCTGTCTTTACTGGCCATCAATAAGTCTATTAATACTAATACTAATTAATTTTCTTCTTCTTCTTCTACTTCTTCTTCTTCTTCTTCTCAATTTCCACACAGGAAATTGTAGCTCAGTGGTTTGGATGTTGGGCTGATCAGAAGGTTGTGAGTTCAGATCCCAGAGCTGGTACTGCTAAGCCCTTGAGCAAGGCCCTTAGCCCTTGAGCAAGGCCCTTAACCCTCAACTACTCAGTTGTGTAATTAAAATAAATGTAAGTTGCTCTTAATAAGGATTTTTTTCCGAATGCAACAATGATTAGATTTTTTTTTGCTCTTGGTTTTCTCTATAAATATCCTGAGACATTTACTGTAGAACATGTACTGGGTTTTACCGCCATCTATTGGTAGTTATTAGTTATTGCAAGCTACTACTCATGTTATACAGGGTTAATAATAAATTTAGGAGTTTTATTAAGTCTAAAATCAGTCTTAAAGTCCAATTTGCGGAAGATGTTTGCTTATTAATAATATATAATAATAACAACGGTATGAAGAACATGTATTTATATAATAAAGGAATGAAAAAAGAAAATCCAGATTTCTGGTTTGCAGCATTCTTAAGGTTCGACTTCTGAAATGCTTTTCTTTTTGCCACGGTTACAAAGAGTGATTAATGAAGTCACTGTATAGCTATATTACTAAAACTATGTAATCTTCTATAATTTAACCTATATAATCATAACCGGATCACAGCTCCCTGGTGGTCTAGTGGTTAGGATTCGGCGCTCTCACCGCCGCGGCCCGGGTTCGATTCCCGGTCAGGGAACTTAGTTTTTCTTATTTTCTTTCCCCATGGCAATAAATAATAATAATAATAATAATAAATGTTAAATAATAACCACCATGCAACTAGAACTTCGACACACTACTATCATCAGCTGGACATGAGATCTTCTGGATTCTGGTTTGTGAAGGTGTTAAGAATAGAAAAGACAAAAGATCTTTGAGTTGTTTCAAAACTCTGTTCAATAAAATCAGATTGTGTATATTAATTAAAATAAAATCGCCTACATACAACATGTCCATGTATCATATTATAATATACATTATTACAAATTATTAACAGTGTTGAGTTGTGCATTTTAAAGCTTTTCTTGAAAAGCCTGTTTTGTAAATGTCCTTGTAGGTATGTCTCAGACCAAATTAAATTCTTCTCCTCTTTTAGGCATTGTGCAACAAAATAAAAAACAGCTATTAAATCCACATGAATATTGTGCAGTTTGCTACAGATGCGTGTTGCGAGCTCTGACCAGCGCATGCCCCACATTATTGTACGCCTGCTAGATGGCCTCTGCCCTACAAAATCTGATGGATTGTATGCAACAGGACACCTGAAGTGTTCATAGTGAAGGCACCATGCAGACAGATACCTTTGAACCCAGCAATAAATCTGATTGGATACAAAGTCTAAAAGTTATCGTATAAAACCAAAAGAATGGACTATTGGAAAAAAAAAATGTCAATGTTCATTGACAAAAGAAATATATTAAAAAAACATAAATCATATCCTACTGGCTCTAACAGCCAGCACACGACACTGTTTATTAAGCAATTAGTGCTATAATAAAAGTTTTAGAATAATTGCTGCTCGTTCAATAATGAAAGTAAGTGCTATTGAGTATGAGGAAGGACGTCATTGCGCATGCGCATGTGCGAAGCCGTCGCGCATGTGCAGTGTATGTTATTTGGGTGGACGGTAACTCGGGGAGTGACAGTATGAGCGTGTGTGTGTGTGAGTGTGTGTGAGTGTGTGTGTGTGTGTGTGAATGTGGAGGATAAGATGAGTTGTGGATGATATTATGATGGCGTTCCAGGAAGGAGAGACTCTCGAGTCGTGGCTCAGTGAGTGTCATTTTACACCTCGAGGTGTTTTTCAGACATTCATTGGTTTATGCGTAACGTTTTTTTCCTGTGTGTGTGTGTGTGTGTGTGTGTGTGTGTGTGTGTGTGTGTGTGTGTGTGTGTGTGTGTGTGTGTGTGTGTTTTCTGTGTCGCGGTTTGATTGCGGAAGCACATTCCGGTTCAGCTTAAAGCCTGAAGCCCAGATAAGCTCCTGCTCATGTTCTTCATCATGAATGAATCAGAAAGTGAGAATAAGATCAGATATAATGAGCCATGATGTGGGTTTAATGATCTCTAAATGAAGATGGATGAATGAATGGATGGATGGATGGATGGATGAGCTTCATAATACACAATTGCATCCTAAATCCGTGAAGAACGAGCGATTGCCCTCCTTTGTGCAGGAGGTTATGTGACTGCACATCATGATCATGTGTAATAATGCATTTTATATCCTTCTCCATCCATGCGTTTTGTCAGTTCCACCAGAAGGTGTGGTGTTCCACCAGAAGGTGTGGTGTTCCACCAGAAGGTGTGGTGTTCCACCAGAAGGTGTGGTGTTCCACCAGAAGGTGTGGTGTTCCACCAGAAGGTGTGGTGTTCTGCAGGATGAGACTGTCCTCCTGTCCAACTCTGGGCTTTCTGCATATATAAATATATATAGAGAGTGAGAAGGATCCACATGTATCTCTCCAAACCTAATTTTTAAGACACTGATGATGATGATGATGATGATGATGATGATGATGATAATGATGATGAGGAGGAGGAGATTGAGGAAGAACATGAGGATGATGCACTTTCCTGTGGTGTCCCACACCATGTAGTGCTCATGACTGACTAAATTAACAAAGACAGATGAATTATTACTGAGAACCCGAATGAATGAATAATTGAAAAATCAATTGTAAATTGAAATACACGCAAGCTCCCGAACGAATGATGAGATGTTTGAAGAGTAGCTGGATGGTTGAAAGAACTGGTGATCAATGAATCAATCCATTTGTTTGTCCACTGAAAAAATTAATGAATGAATCCACGACGGCCTGAAACAAATGAATGGATGGATAGAAATGGTTTGCGGATGATATTGTGATTTGTGGTGAGAGTAGTGAGCAGATGGAGAAGAGCCTGGAGAGGTGGAGGTACATGCTGGAGAGAAGGGGAATGAAAGTCAGTAGGAGTAAGACAGAGTACATGTGTGTGAATGAGAGGGAGGGCAGTGGAGGAGTGCGGTTGCAGGGAGAAGAGGTGGAGAAGTTGGAGGAGTTCAAGTACCTGGAGTCAACAGTGCAAAGTAATGGAGAGTATGTTAAAGAAGTGAAGAAAAGAGTGCGTGCAGGGTGGAGTGGGTGGAGAAGAGTGATAGCAGGAGTGATTTGTAATAGAAGAGTATCTGTGAGAGTGAAAGGGAAAGTTTATAGGACTGTGGTGAGACCTGCGATGTTGTATGGATTAGAGACAGTGGCATTGAGTAAAAGACAGGAGGTGGAGCTGGAGGTAGCAGAGCTGAAGATGTTGAGGTTTTCGTTGGGAGTGACGAGGATGGACAAGATTAGAAATGAGTTTATTAGAGAGGCAGCGCATGTAGTTGGTTTAGAGATGGTTTGGACATGTGCGGAGGAGGGACATGGAGTATATCAGTAGAAGAATGCTGAGGATGGAGATACCAGGAAGGAGGAAAAGAGGAAGACCAAGGAGGAGGATTATGGATGTGGTGAGGGAAGACATGCAGGTAGTTGGTGTGAAAGAGGCAGATGTAGAGGGCAGGGGGTATGGAGACGTAAGTGAGTGAATGAATGAGTGACATAATTTGGTTCTGATCTCAGGTATTCTGGTGTTTTTCAGACAAAGCCACTCACCCGACTAACAGGCAGGAGGACTGGGAGTACATCATCGGCTTCTGTGACCAGATCAACAAGGAACTGGAAGGGTGAGTGTCAGGAATCCACACAGGAAACAGAAAGAGCATCTGTGATAGTGTTGATATTGATGATTGTGTGTGTGTGTGTGTGTGTGTGTGTGTGTGTGTGTGTGTGTGTGTGTGTGCAGTCCACAGATTGCTGTACAGCTTCTTGTTCACAAAATCCACTCACCTCAGGAATGGGAAGCTCTCCAGGCTTTAACTGTTAGTGATCACACACACACACACACACACACACACACACACACACACACACACACACACACACACACACACATGCACAGATTTCTGGTCGGACGTGTTCGTTATCTCCTGCAGGTGTTGGAGGCCTGCATGAAGAACTGCGGAAGGCGGTTTCACAACGAAGTGGCCAAATATAGGTTTTTAAACGAGCTCATCAAAGTGGTTTCCCCCAAGGTGAGGACATTTCCTGCATTTACCGAGACTCTTCTCCTTTTTTTCTGTCGTCTGCGTGAGCTGAATGATGGACTGGGTGTGTTTCTGAGAGGAGGAGAAGGAGGAAAAGGGGTGATGAAAGGTCTGACTTGCTGTAGACCAGGTTGACAGCCATGATATTTCTCAGATTATGTACCTCAGAGAACGTTTAAACCACAGCGCTATTTATTAGCACCTTCACCATTTTGTTCTATGGAGCAGACTTGCAATAAATTGGTAGAAAAACTCATGGATGCTTCAGTGTTCGCCAACAAGCAACAATATATCATACTATATGGACAGATGTTGGTGGACACCTGACCATAAGATTTCTACGTTTTTTTTTTTTTAAACATACCATTCCACATTTAGTCCACACATTTCCTGTTATAATGAGCTCCACTCTTTTGGGAAGATGTTCCACTAGATTTTGTGTGAGAACAGCCACAAGGCTGTAGGTGAGAAGGTGAGGAGGCCTGAGGTGCAGGAGATCTTCATCGTCATGCTGGAGCAGGTTTGGCTCTCCTAGTTCAAAGTCCAAGACTTCAAAGTTTGTGGAAAAAGTTTGGGAAAGCTTTTATTTGTCACATATACATTACAGCAGAGTGAAATCCGTTCTTCACGTATCCCAGCTTGATCAGAAGCTGAGGTCAGCCATGATACCGCGCCCCTAGAGCACAGAGGGTTAGGGGCCTTGCTCAAGGGCCCAAGAGTGGTAGCTTGGCGATACCGGTGCTTGAACCCCCAACCTTCCGATCAGTAACCCAGAGCCTTAACCAGTGAGCTTCCACTCCAATAAACTCTCCACTAAAGACTAAGACAAGTGCTCAATTTCACAGGAACTCTTCCTATCTGCTTCCTGCACATTACAGCGGGTGTGCCGAAAGTCCTGAACGTATAATTTGCATCTGGTGTACTGTAGACCTAAAGTTTCTTTCTCTTTCTGCATCTCAGTACATGGGAGAAAGCGTCTCTGCAAGAGTGAAGACGAAGATTATTGAAATGCTGTACAGCTGGACTGTAGCGTTCCCCAGCGAGGTCAAAATGACTGAAGCGTACCAAACACTGAGGAGACAAGGTGACCACATCCCACACTCACAGCTTCTACACTTTCACCGTCAGCCTTCAACTTTCACTCACTTCCACAGTTGTAGGTGTGGTCAGGAAGCACACCGGTGGACTGTGTATCAGAGTCAGATTTACAGTACACGCAGTACAGTCTGTGCACAAACAGCTTCCAAGTTCTTCTTCCACCCAGTGCAAATAAACAAATCAGGAAATAAAATAACAAATAAGAAAACAAATCAGAAACCACGATTCAGACAAACATGTTCTCTCAGGGTGTACTTACTTTTGTTGCCATCCATTTAAACAAAATATATATATATGTATGTATATCGCAGGACTCGTCTCATCAGACCCGGAGTTGACGGCTGATAAAACTCTGATCCCGTCTCCACCTTCTCGCCCCAAGAACCCGGTATTCGACAATGAGGACATGGGCAAGGTGAGGTCATTTATTAACTCAACAAATAATGAACCAAACATTAACGTTATTTCATATATTTTTCGGGTTTTATTCTTCGTTAAAGGAAAATACAATCCTTAAGCTTAATAACTGATTTTGCTTTGTGTTTGTGTGTGTGTGTGTGTGTGTGTGTGTGTGTGTGTAGTTGCTGGCGGAGCTGCTTCGGAGTAAGAACCCAGAGGATCTTCAGGAGGCCAACAGGCTGATCAAGAACATGGTGAAGGAGGTGGGGAAACTTTAAAAAAATAAATATTTCTATATAAACTGATCAGAATGGGAAGTTAGATAATTCCCATGGCACTGAGGTAACATGTCAGCAAGCAAGATTATCAGTGAAGTGTTATAACCACATAAAATCATAAAAGTGCTACAAAGGTGCTCCAGTGTGCCAGGATAACTTTTGGGGGCGGAGCCTGGAGTGATCCCGGGCTCCTGATTGGTTTTGTGTGCAGGACGATGCACGGGTTCAGAAAATGACCAAACGCATGCACACGCTGGACGAGGTCAACAACAATGTCAAGCTGCTGAGCGAGATGCTGAGTCATTACGACCCAGACCGGTCATCAGACGCAGACCGTGACCTCATCAAGGTGAGACAAAAACTCCACAATGAACCGAATGTGAAAGGAGACAATTTCTGTCCAGCTCTTTATCTCTCTGTCTATGTATCTATCTATCTATCTGTCTGTGTCTGTCTGTCTGTCTGTCTGTCTGTTCATCTGTTTTTCAGTCTGTCTGTGGGTATGGTCTGAAGGGTCTGTCTGTCTGTCTGTCTGTCTGTCTGTCTGTCTGTCTGTCTATCTAACTAGGTATGGTCTAACGGTCTCTCTCTTTCTCTTCTCTCTCTCTCTCTCTCTCTCTCTCTCTCTCTCTCTCTCTCTCTCTCTCTCTCTCTCTCACTCTCTCTTTTTTTATGCAGGAGTTGTTTGAGCGCTGTGACAAACTAAGACGCACTGCATTCAAACTGGCCACAGAGACAGAGGACCACGATACTAGTTTAGGTAACAAAACATGCGACAAAAGAATCTGCTTTGTTTCACTGCAGATTAAAATGGAAGTAACAATTTTAGAAAATTAGGAACAAGAAAAATAAGTATTTCACTATAGGAAGTGCCACAGAGGGTCAATCACTCAGCAGTGTATCAGCATGACCCTCGAGAACAAATCCACTGTCACAAGACCACAAAATTGACATGACTTCCTGTTATAGAGTGCAGTATAAAGGGGGGATTGTGTGTGTGTGTGTGTGTGTGTGTGTGTGTGTGTGTGTGTGTGTGTGTGTGTGTGTGCGCAGGTGAGATTCTTCAGGCAAGTGATGAGTTGGAGAGAGTTATAAGCCTGTATAAGAAGGTTGTAAAGGGTGAGACGGATGTAGAGAACACTGAGGAACAGAAACCAGCATTCGGGAAAGGTGAACACACACACACACACACACACACACACACACACACACACACACACACACACACACACACACACACACACGTCTGTTTACCTATTCTACCCAAGAGGTGTCTATTTACTTATGAACTACCAAAAGAGAACATTTGGGGTTTATTTAGTATAAAATATTTATGAACATTGATGTTCTTCAGGTTGTGAGACAGACACTCTCATTGATCTAGCTGGTCTGGATGAACCACCTGTTCCCCAGTCCGCTCCGTCCACTCAAGTCTCCAGACCCCCTCTAACCAATCAGACAGCCTGCAGCATTCCGGTGATCCCGCCCCCTCCTCGCCGATTGGCTGGAGGATCTACCAGTCAGACCAGCAGCCCGATTCACAAAGCCTCCGAGTCGTCGCCGGCCCACTTTCTGCTGGACGATGAGCTGCTGTCCCTCGGTGACTTTTACTCTGCATTTTTTATTTATTTATTCATTTCCTCTCGTATTTGAAATAAAAATGATCAAAGGATTAAATAATGACATCAATCAAGAATTTCTTTTTTTAACAGTTCTTTTTCCTTTAGATATGTTGTTTCTGCATGAAACTTTTTTTAGTTCTCATTGCTGTTTAAATTATTATGATGATGATGATGATGATGATGATGAATGCAGGCTTGAATGAACCCCCTCCGGTACAGAACAGACCCAAACTGGAGGACGTGTCTAACCAGTGGACGTCTTTACAGGTACACCTGCTTCCTCACATCCTGCATTTCAGGTAGTTACATATTTGGGCTCTTATGGATTCATGAGCATTTACTGGCATGATGATGATGATGATGATGATGATGATTATTATGACTTAAGCCTAAGATGACTGTGGATCGAAACTTAAATGGTTTATGAAAAGTAATGACCAGAGCTTCATGGTGCTCTGTGTATAATTTAATCATAACTAAAATTGTTTTATTACATAATAAGAATGATGTCATGATTACAGAAACTGTATAAATGCTAAATTGTTCTCTCGGGCCTTTATGGGTACGGAAATCCCAGACGTATATATTGAATATAAATATCCTGATATAATGCAGGACATTACAGTGTGTGTGTGTGTGTGTGTGTGTGTGTGTGTGTGTGTGTGTGTGTGTGTGTGTGTGTGTGTGTGTATCGCTCTGTCAGGCTCCTGCTCCTCCTGGACTTGACCTGTTCTCCAGTGGAGCAGCAGCAGCACCAGGCACTGCGTTTCCTCCTACACACACCTCAGGCCACCACACACACTCGACACAACCAACACACCCTGACGTATTGACTCAGGGGCTGCAGGACCTGGCCATGCTAAACCTGGGAGAGGTAAAAAGGTAAGAACAGGTTCAGAGGTTGATTTCTGAGACAACGGTGCATTCTGGGAAATAACTGAATATATGGCAATTTAGGCTGAATAGAAAAAAAGGTATTCTATAAGTATTTATTTGACTTTGAGCTGGTAAAAGCTGCTGTATTGTTTATTTTCTGTGTGTGTGTGTGTGTGTGTGTGTGTGTGTGTACTAAGCGTACCAGGGCAACACGTCATGGCTGGCGGTGTTGGTTCGGGTTTCGCCGTTTCTTCGTCTCTTTCCACCTCCAATCCGTTTATCAGCTTCACCATGTCCGGCTCACCCCTGCGTACTCTACAGGGAAACCCTGTACGCTCCGAGGCGTCCCTCAGCGCCCTGCATGTTCCCCTCGACTCCATCAAAACCAGTCAGTATAATCAGTAATAACACCCTCTACATAATCACACAAACACACACATATATTGAGTATATACTAGACCTCTAGAGGTCGACTGATTAATGGGTTTTGCTGATAAATCGCCACTTATAGTTGATTTCTGAACTATCGGCTATCGTCAAAAATCCATACCGGTAGTTTTTCCGGCTTCCAGTCAGCTTTCATTACAAGAGCGGCCTCTAGTGGAGAAACACTGACACCACATGCTTTTATTTATTTAGTTTTTTTTACATGCACGGAGAGCGCTATATTTATTTAATTTTTTTAATATTTATTTGATATTTTTTTCTATATTTGTAATACAGTTCAGTACTAAATATAATAAGTAATATTCTTCCAAATTGAAATGTCTTTCTCTTTGTCAGTCCAAGTTTTTTCTCTGGAAGATGGGAATTTTTCAGCTCTAGCTGGAATGACAGATAATAAGTTTTGTGGGGACTTTCTATTCTATAAGACATTTTTCTTGAAAAGGGAGAAAGTGACAAATTTAAATTGATCAGTGTGATGAGACTGAGGGTTATAGACTGTGTGTGTGTGTGTGTGTGTGTGTGTGTGTGTGTGTGTGTGTGTGTGTGTGTGTGTGTGTAAAGGTAAGGCTCTTCCTGTGACTGCGTACGATAAAGACGGAGTGCGTGTCCTCCTGCACTTCGGCTCAGAGTGTCCCCCGGGGAGACCAGACGTCCTCGTCATCGTGGTGTCCATGCTGAACACGGCTCCTCTCGCAGTGAAGAACATCGAGCTACAGGCCGCAGTGCCAAAGGTCACACATACTGTACACACACACACACACACATTCTTTCTGTATAGTCGTTTTACATTCATCTCAGGACACACTGAGTAAAATCTTCTGTACTTTTATACTCCAATCTTTTTTCTCTCAGTCTATGAAGGTGAAGCTTCAGAGTCCATCAGGAGCCGAGCTAGCGCCCTTTAACCCTATGATGCCCCCTTCCTCAATCACACAGGTCATGCTTCTCGCTAACCCACTTAAGGTGCGACACACACACACACACACACACACACACACACACACACACAGCTAATATTTTAGCGAAACTATAATGAGAACTAATGAGAACTCAAAATTTAAATGTTGGATTCTGAACTCAAATTCTCATTGATGCAGTACCATTAATGACCAGTAGGCGGCAGTGCACATTGAATTGTACCTCATTGGCACAACAGACCTGCACTTCTGCAAAAATATATATTATATTCTCCCTCAAAAATATATATTCTTCATCAAAAAAGATGTATACATATTATATATAAAGGTGTGTGTGTGTGTGTGTGTGTGTTTCAGGAAAAGGTGCGTCTGCGCTATAAGTTGATGTTCCTCCTAGGTGAGAGAGAGTACTGTGAAGTGGGTGAGATGGATCAATTCCCTCCACCTGAAAGATGGGGAAACCTGTAAAGCCCACACACACACACACACACACACACACACACACACACACACACACACACACACAACCCTGTGCTAAGGTCCGACTCGGACAATCTGAAAGAAAACCTGTTTATTTATTGATTAAATAAGTTAGCTTCTTAGTTCCTTTGATCTACAGCGCTAACGCTACCTCCGAGATTCCACCCAGCACACGTGGATTTCCGGATCATCTCTGAAAAGGAAATCGCTTCTACTGCAGTCTCTGTTCCAGAATCTGGTATCCATCAACCCACACTTCTTCCTTCTGACTGTAATGCGAACCAGGTATAAGGATGAATCTCCATCAAGCTCTCATCCACACTGTCAATCAGACGTGGTCTGGGGTGGAGCTTCATGAATCTTCAATCATCCGGTCTCCAAAGCATCTAAACCCGATTCAGCTGAACCCTGAGCTCACACTAGCAAGCAGCCGAGCGACAGGCGACTTTGTTTCCAGTGTAAACTTATAACAGAGTTCCTTCAGAAGAAAATGGGAAGTGTAATGGTTTTAATGGAACCTGTAATGGTGTTTCCTTGTGGATTTATTGGGAAATTCTTAGCTGCCTTGGTGGCATGTTTTGTCTCATAGCATTAAGAACCAATAGAACACCTTCGACAGTTGCGTATTAATATCTAATGGATACCATTAGGGACCATTAAGAGGCCATTAAAGCACCCAGATTCCAGTAGTAGAAACCCACACTGGTTTCTTTGGTCCATTGATAATGGTTTATTGATTTACATAAACACTGTAACGGTAATGTATTTGGTAGCTGATGGTTTGTAATGTGGTTGTAGTGGAATCCATTACAATTCCAGCGGTTGTTTTTATTGTTGTTGTTTTTTCAGACCGAGAAAGTCGAGACATATTTTCTTTATTGCATTAGTGACATAAGGCAATTCTTTTAACATTCCGCGTTAAATCTTTTACGTTTTTGTCATGTTTACTGAATGATTGCGTTTTATTTATTGAGTTCATCGTGCAATACAGATGTGTTACTGCTTGTGTCCAGGATTGTTGTTATTCTTAATGTTATTACTGAGACATCCTGAGACAGAAAGCTAGAACCTAGGTAATAACCTAATAATAACATGTTGATCCTTCACACGTGAAGTGTGTGTGTGTGTGTGTGTGTGTGTGTGTGTGTGTGTGTGTGTGTGTGTGAGAGAGATTCTGCACTCTGACTGTATAATGTGTGTTTGATCTTAAAAAAAAAAAACACAAGCCATAAAAAAACTTAGTTTGTCCTGATCACTGAGATAATGTTGCGAATGTAAAAAAATAGACTGTGATTCAGAATACCGAAACTGCCAGTGTGTGTGTGTGTGTGTGTGTGTGTGAGTGTGTGTGTGTGTGCTTGCTAGCTTGCTTGCTTTCCCATTTTAAGTGTTTTTAGCTTATGCAGATTCTTAAACCCGACCTGCTGCACAGACTGCAGACATTGTGAGTACAGAAGGGTTCCTCGTGAATGTAGTGTGTGTGTGTGTGTGTGTGTGTGTGTGTGTGTGTGTGTGTGTGTGTGTGTGTGTGTGTGTGTGTGTGTTGTATGTGCTTGTGCCATGCCACGCTATGTACAGTATATGGTTCGAACATGTGATTTGTTCTGCTGCATGCTAAAATAAAGTCTCTTTTGAAGCAAAGCAACGTAAAGCGATTTTTTAACACTATTAAGAAAAAGTAACTTAATTGAACTGTTTTGCCCAAAACTTTCCTCACCAAGTCCAGATTTTCTTTAAAAGTCTATTTATTAAATGTCCCTGTAAGCGTATCTGCGACCAATCTCATTTCTTCTCCTTTGTCATGCATTGTGAAATAAAAGCTTTTAAATCCACATGAATATATTTGAGCTTGTGCAGTTTGCTACAGATGCGGGTCGTGATCCTGACTAGTGCAGCTCTCTGACCAGCCAATCAAAGGATTTGGAAATGTTGACGTGACTGGATGCCTTCACTCTCTCACTGTGTGTTCATATCCATACAGTGAGGAAAGTAAGTATTTGAACACCCTGCTATTTTACAAGTTCTCCCACTTAGAAATCATGGAGGGGTCTGAAATTGTCATCGTAGGTGCATGTCCACTGTGAGAGACATAATCTAAAAAAAAAAATCCAGAAATCACAATGTAGGATTTTTAAACTATTTATTTGTATGATACAGCTGCAAATAAGTATTTGAACACCTGAGAGAGTCATTGTTAATATTTGGTAGAGTAGCCTTTGTTTGCAATTACAGAGGTCAAACGTTTCCTGTAGTTTTTCACCAGGTTTGCACACACTGAAGGAGGGATTTTGGCCCACTCCTCCACACAGATCTTCTCTAGATCAGTCAGGTTTCTGGCCTGTCACTGAGAAACACGGAGTTTGAGCTCCCTCCAAAGATTCTCTATTGGGTTTAGGTCTGGAGACTGGCTAGGCCACACCAGAACCTTGATATGCTTCTTACAGAGCCACTCCTTGGTTATCCTGGCTGTGTGCTTCGGGTCATTGTCATGTTGGAAGACCCAGCCTCGACCCATCTTCAATGCTCTAACTGAGGAAAGGAGGTTGTTCCCCAAAATCTCGCAATACATAGCCCCGGTCATCCTCTCCTTAATACAGTGCAGTCGCCCTGTCCCATGTGCAGAAAAACACCCCCAAAGCATGATGCTACCACCCCCATGCTTCACAGTAGGGATGGTGTTCTTGGGATGGTACCCATCATTCTTCTTCCTCCAAACAGGTTTAGTGGAATTATGACCCAAAAGTTCTATTTTGGTCTCATCTGACCACATGACTTTCTCCCATGACTCCTCTGGATCATCCAAATGGTCATTGGCAAACTTAAGACATGCCTGGACATGTGCTGGTTTAAGCAGGAAAACTTTCAGTGCCATGCATGATTTCAAACATGACGTCTTAGTGTATTACCAACAGTAACCTTGGAAACGGTGGTCCCAGCTCTTTTCAGGTCATTGACCAGCTCCTCCCGTGTAGTTCTGGGCTGATTTCTCACCTTCCTTAGGATCATTGAGACCCCATGAGGTGAGATCTTGCATGGAGCCCCAGTCCGAGGGAGATTGACAGTCATGTTTAGCTTCTTCCATTTTCTAATGATTGCTCCAACAGTGGACCTTTTTTCACCAAGCTGCTTGGCAATTTCCCCGTAGCCCTTTCCAGCCTTGTGGAGGTGTACAATTTTGTCTCTAGTGTCTTTGGACAGCTCTTTGGTCTTGGCCATGTTAGTAGTTGGATTCTTACTGATTGTATGGGGTGGACAGGTGTCTTTATGCAGCTAACGACCTCAAACAGGTGCATCTAATTTAGGATAATAAATGTAGTGGAGGTGGACATTTTAAAGGCAGACTAACAGGTCTTTGAGGGTCAGAATTTTAGCTGATAGACAGGTGTTCAAATACTTATTTGCAGATGTATCATACAAATAAAAAGTTTAAAAATCCTATATTGTGATTTCTGGATTTTTTTTTTTAGATTATGTCTCTCACAGTGGACATGCACCTACGATAACAATTTCAGACCCCTCCATGATTTCTAAGTGGGAGAACTTGAAAAAGAGCAGCGTGTTCAAATACTTATTTTCCTCGCTGTATATATATATATATCATGTCCTATATTTCTCTCTCTCTCTCTCTCTCTGTATGTGTGTATATATATATATATATATGTATGTATGTATAAAAGTAAAAGTACACGTGAAAGTATGTGAACATAACATATTATAGCAATCAAAAAGACTGCGAGACTGGCGACAGATCCGGTCTCTTTCTCCAGATGTTCTCCTTCAGACGCTTTAAAACCCGGCAGTAGATTTCTCTACTGGAGCGGAAGGTACCAGGAGCTACAGAAGCGTCTGTTAGTTTATAAGGAAACCGAAAGTATTTCTGGTGTTAATTTTGTTTGTAGAAACACTCCTGCAGCAGCACTGAGTCTGTGATATTAATGTCACTGTTTACTACATGTAAGTAATTTTTTTATAACAGAAATGACTTTATTATCAGAATATTTCGTGGTTTATTTTATTGTCTTTGTGTAGAAACAACATCAAAACTGTGTGTTTTAGCGGAAAGGCGGAACTGAGATTAACTTCCCTCTACAGAGAATCGGGTTTATTTACCGCACTTTTTCTCCTAATTTTCCTATTAATTTAATGTAACTTTGTACAAATTTTATTTCCAATTTGCAATTTCCTATTTTTCAATAATGAGTAATAATAGGGCTGAAAAAGAGTTGCTTTAGTGTGAGTAAACAAACAAAAAAAAAGTGCGGTTGGACTGCGCAGAACATGTTAATAAATTGTAATTTATAAAAGGAGAGAAAAGTGTGTGTGTGTGCGTGTGTGCGTGCGTGCGTGTGTGTGTGTGTGTGTGTGTGTGTGTGTGTGTGTGTGTGTGCATCTATTGATAACGAACTTTGACTCCTGATTTTTGTTCTTGGAGCTTTTCACATGTTAAGTTTATTCCATGATTAATTTGACGGTAAAATAAGGTCAGGAATCACATAGTCCAGGGTGTTTTCCTCCCTGCCTCCCAGTGTTTTAGGGAGAGACTCTGCCTCCCCATTAATAATGAGTTTTTGGGGAGTCGTTCCAGTATGTAGAACAATCACTCAGTACTGTGAATGAACAAAGTACATTAATTTTAACTGCATGTTTGTTTTTGTGTTTTCTAGGAGAATAATTCTAGCAGAAAAGATCAGCGTCTTCAGGATTTAGTGTTGTGTGCATACAAAATATATAAAAAAAAATGGAGAGCCTGGATTTGGACCCCATCTACACAAGGGCTTCACCTTCAAATGAATGCAGTGAAACAGTAAATAGAAGGTATGAGACAATACACTCAAGACTTGACAAGACAATACTGATACTGAAGATGTTGATAAAAATCACTGCAATATAATTACAATCTGGGTCCAACTCAAATTCTGCCTGGGCCACATCAGCATTTTTTGAGGTCCAAACCGTCAGCATGACTGCACATCAGCATTTTTTGCGGGGTCTTTAACATCACATTAGTTGATCTGTAGATTCTGAAATTAAAATAGGATTTTAACCTGCATTTCCACCCCACAAGCTTTTAATGCTCTGTATTTGATTAACACTGCTGTACTGCTGCTGATGATGATGATGATTAGTGTGTAAGAAGAGGTCGAGGTCATAATATAAATTGAACTGAATTATTTCAATTTGCAATATAATACAAATTCATCAGATCAGAAGTTTCTATTGTTATTTGTAAGAAATTTGATCTGATGATCACTTTATAATGTTGTACAGTAAACTACAGAGAAACAGATCCGAATCAGCAGAACCCAGCTGTGTCTCCATGAAGAGTGATGAGTCCATGAAGCCTCCTTTGAGATTCAGAGATGAAAAAATCTCAGTTATACACAGGTAATATCTCATAGTTCTCCTAATTAAAGTCACAGTTATTGGCTGCATGACCCAATCACCAGCAGATATTTATATAATTATTATTGTAGTTACGTTCAGTAAATGCATTAGAGAGTTCATCTTCATTAATAAACTATGAAAAATTATTACTATTGCTAAATCTAATAAAAAGATGTGTAGTAATAATAGAACGACTGCTAGTTCTGCTACAGATACTATTAATAATACATTTAAAAGGACTCCTAGTGTCACTACTACAAATATAAATGTACTAGTAATAAATTCAGTTATAAAACAACTAGAAATATTTATTTGTCAAAATGTTTCACAGGTAATGTTTGTGTGTTTACCTCTGCTGCTGCTGCTGATGATGATGATGATTAGTGTGTAAGAAGAAGTCGAGGTCATAGTTATTATTCAAATGAATTATTTCCATATACAATATAATACAAATTCATCAGACCAGAATTTACTATTGTTATTTGTGAGAAAGTGAAATTTGATCTGATGATCACATTATAATGTTGTACAGTGAACTACAGAGTACGAGATCAGAATCAGCAGAACCCAGCTGTGTCTCCATGAAGAGTGATGAGTCCATGAAGCCTCCTTTGAGGTTTAGCGTTGGAAAATTCTCATCTGTACACAGGTAATATCTCATAGTTCTCCTAATTAAAGTCACAGGTATTGTCTGAATGACACAATTATTAACAGATATTTTGATTAATATTATAGTTACTCAGTTTTTATTTATTCTACATTACTCTCAATAAATATATTACAGGAAATAAACATTTATTACAGTCACAATGTCTTACAGGTCATGTTTTAAATGCTAAAATATCTACTTATATTAATGAATCTAATACTACTACTACTACTACTACTAATGATGATGATAATAATAATAATAATAATAATAATAATAATCATGGTAATAATAAAGCTACTAGTGTAATTACTATTATTACTGCTACTAATAAGAATAATCTTGAGTTTAACACTACTTCGTGTTACTACTAATTAATTCAGTTATAAAACAATTAAAGATTTTTTTTTTTCTTTGTGAAAATATCTCACAGGCAGAGGTGGCAAAAGTACACACATCCTTTACTTAAGTAGAAGTACAGATACTCATGTTTTAAAATACTCGGGTAAAAGTTGAAATACAGATTAAACTTTTTTACTCAAGTGAAAGTAAAGAAGTCTTGGCTCTGACATGTACTTAAGTAAAAAGTAGTTTGTGTCTCCATTATGAGGGAAAAACCCACAAAACGCCACCTAGAGGGTAAATTGTGTAAAACATGGCGGATTTAGTGTTTGATTTGAGACTTGGCGCAAAAATAAAACAAGTTTACTGATTAAAAATATTTTTATCTGGAGTTTAATTTATTTTATATCTAAGTAAAGAAAGGACGTATGGATAAAAAAATTTTCCGAAGATTTTAATTTCGCCTCTTTTATATTTAATTATTTATTAATGTATTTACATTTTTTTTATAAAAAATGGTAAAAACAGAAATGTGCACTGAATTGATAGCGCGTTAATAACATTTAGTGCCGTTTACAATCATTTTTATTTTGACAGCCAAATATATATATATATATATATATATATATAAATATATATATATATATATATATATATATATATATATATATATATATATATATATATATATATATTAATACAAAACTAAAAAAAAAACGTTACCGAATGAATGTATCCAGGCTGAAGATCCACATATAGAACACAAGCAGAGAAAAGATGATGATGATCATGAATGTGTCTGTTCTCAGTCATGTTCTCATCACTGACTCCCTCTGTCTCATCCACATTAACCCCAAACTTCTTACTGCCTTCTGCCTGCTGATTCTTATCTTCGTAAAGAGTGAGGGTCAGGACTTTATACACCAGCGGAGTGAAAAAGACGCGCAGTAACAGGAAATCGGTTGTTCGGCTGAAATCAGCGCGCAGTGAAAAGAGAAATTTATATTTCACCAAATCAATGGATTAAAACTAAAGTAACGAGCCGGTTTTGAAAATGTAAGAAGTAAAAAGTACAGATATTTGTGTAAAAATGTAATGAGTAAAAGTAAAAAGTTGTCTAAAAAAATAAATAGTGGAGTAAAAAACTGATACCAGAAAAATCTACTTAAGTACAGTAACGAAATATTTGTACTCCGTTACTTCCCTCCTCTGCCTCACAGGTAATGTTTTAAAATGTTCAATAACTACTACTAATAATAGTAATAATAGTAATAGTTATAATAATAATGATGATGATGGTAATAATTAATCTACTACTGTCACTACTTCAGAAATATGTATGTAATGTGTATGGAAATAGGAGAATTTCTATTAAGAATGAAAAGTTAGCAGTTTCCACTTGTTAGATTCTGATCATTATAAAGTAAAATGATGTTCTTATCAAATCTTATGTGATTAGAAACAGGATTTATGTACATTTTTCTGTAGTTTTCCAGCATGTAGGTGTTCATTTCAACCTGCATTTCCGTCTTATAAACTTTATGCTGTGTATAAGAGGAAGTCAATTCATAATATATATTGAACTGAATTATTTCAATTTGCAATATAATACAAATTCATCAGATCAGAAGTTTCTATTGTTATTTGTGAGAAAGTGAAATTTGATCTGATGATCACTTTATAATGTTGTACAGTAAACTACAGAGAAACAGATCCGAATCAGCAGAACCCAGCTGTGTCTCCATGAAGAGTGATGAGTCCATGAAGCCTCCTTTGAGATTCAGAGATGAAAAAATCTCAGTTATACACAGGTAATATCTCATAGTTCTCCTAATTAAAGTCACAGTTATTGGCTGCATGACCCAATCACCAGCAGATATTTATATAATTATTATTGTAGTTACGTTCAGTAAATGCATTAGAGAGTTCATGTTCATTAATAAACTATGAAAAAATTACGAGGTAATATGATGTGATATGATGAAAATTTATAAGAAATGTAAACAGAAACATGTTCCAACGGTAAGTGCAAAGTAGTCATAGTGTTGTTAAGTTCTAAAATTCAGACATCAGTTGTGATTCATTGTGCGTGTGCGTGTGACTATCAGTATTTATGTAAAAAATACAGGTGAAAATTAAAATGGGACTTTACAATAAATCACATAATAGGAACTTCAGCTTTCATTTCCTGAAATTTCAGGTGCTGTGTTTTTAAGATGTAGATGTAAATTTTAGAAAATGAAAGTTAAAATTTTTTATCTGCTGTTTCACATTAATCCAGTCCATAAAATCCAAATGTCATCAGTGTATGGCAAAAACAACAGACTTCAGTACTTTCAAAAGGAAGGAAATAACGTGGCACACATTTCTCCTGGTCCACAGTGGTGTGTTCTTGGATTCTGAACTTATTTGTCCTCAATTTTGGAGTTGTTTTCAGTACTGTATTCTCTAATTGTTAAAGCACTTACCACAAATATTGTAGTAAAATCAGTGTAATGTATAGACTAGATTATTAAACTGCTTAAGGTAATAGCTTTAATAGCTTAAAATTTGGTTCGCAGTGCTCTTCAGAAAACAGCAGACAAAATAAACAAGATGACTGTGACTATGACTGTGACACAACAGAGTGATTTGATTATAGAAATAAGTTCTTTGTTTAAAAATAACAAAGAACATAAATCTCTAATTACTTGACTCCAGGTCTCACCATGTCTTCCTACTTCTCTCTCTCACAGATGCGAGCAAGAATCTGCTGTTGTAGATAAATTCCGGAAAAAGATCAAGTTATTTCTGAAGAAGAAGTTTCAGTGTCTAACTGCTGTAATAATAAACCAGGACAATCGAACGCTCCTGAATGAGATCTACACAGAGCTCTACATCACAATGGGAGACAGTGGAGATGTCAACAACGAACATGAGGTGAGACAGATTGAGGCAGCATCCAGGAGAAAGACATCAGAGGAACCACCAATCAAATGCAATGACATCTTTAAGTCCTTTCCTGAGGAAGACAAACCCATCAGAACTGTACTGACGAATGGAGTCGCTGGTATTGGAAAAACTATCTCTGTTCAGAAGTTCATCCTGGACTGGGCTGAAGGAGAAGCAAACCAGAACATCACCTTCATATTTCCACTTTCTTTCAGAGAGCTGAATTTGATGAAGGACCAAAAACTGAGTCTGCTGGAGCTCCTTAATGTCTGTTATAAGGAAACAAAAGAAATAGAAAAGTCCAGAATGGAAAAGGCTCTGTTTATTTTTGATCCCCTCACAGTGTGTCCATCGAGTCACTGAGGTACGAGGATTCAGTGACCCACAGAAGGAGGAGTATTTCAGGAAGAGAATCAGTGATCAGAACCTGGCCAATAACATCATCACACACCTGAAGTCATTAAGAAGTCTTTACATCATGTGCCACATCCCGGTCTTCTGCTGGATCTCAGCTGCTGTTCTGGAGAGAATGTTGGGTAAATCAGAAAGTGGAGAGATTCCCAAAACTCTGACTCAGATGTACACACACTTCCTCATCATTCAGACAAACATCATAAGAGAAAAGTACTTAAAGATGCAGGAGAGTGATGAAGAAATGATTCTCAAACTGGGACGACTGGCTTTTCAGCAGCTGATGAAAGGAAACCCGATCTTCTACGAGGAAGACCTGAGAGAGTGTGGCATTGATGTGACAGAAGCAGCAGTGTATTCAGGTGTGTGTACGCAGATCTTCAGAGAGGAGTTTGGGCTTCACCAGAGTACAGTGTACTGCTTTGTTCATCTGAGCATTTAGGAACATCTCGCAGCTCTGTATGTGCACCTGACCTTCATGAAGGAAAAGAGAAATGTTCTTAAACATAATGAGGTGTTCGAGACCCTTTCAGAACTACACAAGAGAGCTATAAATCAGGCTTTGAACAGTGAGACTGGACATCTGGATCTTTTCCTTCGGTTTCTTCTGGGTCTCTCACTTGAGTCCAATCAGAAACTCGTACATGCTTTAATATCACAAACAAAAAGTAGCTTCCAGAGCAAAGCTGAAATAGTTCAGTACATTAAGGAGAAGATCAGTGAGGATCATCATGCAGAAAAAACCATCAATCTGTTCCACTGCCTGAACGAACTGGGTGAGAGTTCTCTAGTGGAGGAAATCCAACAGTACCTGAAATCTGGAAAACAAAGTGAACTCTCTTCTTCACTGTGGTCTGCTCTGGTGTTTGTCTTACTGACATCGGAACATGAGCTGGAGGAATTTGACCTGAGTAAATATACCAGTACAGAGACAGTAAAAGATGATGTTCTTGTGAAGTTGATGCCTGTGATTGCAGCATCCAGAAAAGCAATGTAAGTAAATGGTAATATCACTGTTATAATGTTACAGTATTGAGATCAAATCAAGTCTTTGCTGTTTGGAATCAATTTCTTATTATAAACTTTTAAAATCAGTTGTATCCCAGATCATAGTAATCCAGGCTTATACAGTGTTTCTATGATGATAGATACAAGTATGATGATGTACACAGCTGAAACACCAATCCAAATCTGTACAGCTCTGACTGTAAATAATAATAATAATAATAATAATCACTCAAACTTGTTTGATCATTTGCATTACTGTTAGTTCATCATGTGTTATTTCCTACAGTATCAGGTGTGAGTCGATTCAAAGCAGAAGTGGTGCAGCTCTGGTCTCATTGCTCAAGTCAGAAACCTTCAATTTGCAAAAACTGCATCTGATGGTCAATACCCTGGATCTCTCTTCAAATAAACTAGGAAACGTAGAAGCGAAGCGTCTCTTTGCTTTAATGGAGAATCCTGTGTGTAAAGTTAAAAACCTGAAGTAAGATCATCTGTTTGAGAGACACAATAACACCTCAAAATCTGAAGTTATTTTATACAGTGTTGGTTTGCACTTGGATTTTGCTGTAACATTACAGTATGCAGAACAAATATATTGCGCATAAAATAAATAATTAAATTCACTGAAAATTAGGAACATGTGTGTAAGAATTGCATTTAAAAAACTGACACATACTTTTAATATTTACCAGCATTAACTTTATATATACATCATGTCAGTAATTTTTAATAACATCAATTATTATTGATCAGACTCAATATGATCTTGTAATTGGACTAAAGAAAGGAGACAGTCTAATATAACAGACATATTAAATCATAAAGCAAGTATCAATCTAAAATGAAAATGTGTTGGTGAAGTGTGTGTCATTGTGTATCTGCAGGTTGTGTGATTGTGGTGTCTCAGCTGAAGGCTGTACTGCTCTGACTTCAGCTCTGATATCAAAACCTTCACACCTGAAAGAACTGGATGTGTCTCAAAATAAATTCGGAGATTCAGGAGTGAAGAGTCTCTGTGCTGTACTGGAGAATGCTCACTGCAAGCTGGAGACACTGAGGTAAGATCAATTCTCTCAAAGTCACATGACCTGCTCCTCAGTAAGACTCGGCAATGTTATAAAAATAAATGAATGCAAATCAAGCTGATGAATAGGGTTGCCAGATCTGCTTTACAGAAGCAGTTCAATGGACTTCACTGTAAATTTAACAGTCTCATACTTTCTTGATTTCTTTCTATCTAACTCCAATCCAAGATGGTGGTAAAAAGGGACACAGCGACTTTTTTAATACGCTAAAACTGTGCATTTAAGAAATACATCCACTATTACAATACATGACCTGAAACCAAATAATAACCAATAATATTACTATATCTCACTCAACAAGTGCATAATTATTTTATGACAACACATAATGTCTCTCTCTTGCTAACGACAAGCCCCGAGTGGAAAAAGTCAAATGTAACACATCCATAAAATTAACACAACCCTATCTTGTGCTGTCAAACCAAATAACACTTAAAAATGTATATATAAGGGGTATAACTGTACACGTATTCGTACCGAAGTTTTTTGGTACAGGGATTTCCGCTGCAATCCTTTTTACGTGCAGAACATAGTTTGCGTATTAAGTGGTAGACCACAAGTTTGTTTAGTTTCCTTCTTGCACTTTGAGCGCATTTTTATATTGTTCTTATTAAACTTGTGTCACTGTGGCTATTCACTCTGTACCAGAAATTCTATTTGGTGTGCGCATACATAAAAGTGCTAAAGAATCTATAGCGCTAGCGTAAGCCGCTAAGCAAGAAGTGACTAGCGGTTAACGTTAGCACTATGGATTCTTTAGCGTTTTAAGTCCAGCTTCAAGAATTTCTCTTAAAAGGAGAAAATCCTGACAATTCCACATATCGAGGGAGTGAATGAATGAAGGATGGAAGGGATGAAAACATTTGTTAATGTATGCTGAAAAAATAGAACAGTTTAGTAGATCATATCTTGACACACACACACACACACACACACACACACACACACACACACACACACACACACACACACTTACATACACATCTGAATTACCCAAATGTGGTCTAACTACTGTAAACTATTTAATTCAAGTTTTTTATTCATTTAATTTTATTTAATCAATTTAATTTGATTTATTCTATTTTATTTCTATAAAATATTATTTCAGATATTATTTAACCAAGCAGGCATTTTATTTCAATTGTTTAAATAAAATAAAAAGAATTAATTAATTTGTCTAATCACAAGATTAGACAAAAAAAAGGAGACAGTCCAATATAACAGACATATCAAATCATAAAGCAAGTATTAATCCAAGATGAAAATGTGTTGGTGAAGTGTGTGTCATTGTGTATCTGCAGGTTGTGTGATTGTGGTGTCTCAGCTGAAGGCTGTACTGCTCTGACTTCAGCTCTGATATCAAAACCTTCACACCTGAAAGAACTGGATGTGTCTCAAAATAAATTCAGAGATTCAGGAGTGAAGAGTCTCTGTGCTGTACTGGAGAATCCTCACTGCAAGCTGGAGACACTGAGGTAAGATCAATTCCGCTTACCAGTTTGCTTTTCCATTTCAGATCAAATCATGTTTGGTTTTTTTAGTAGCACACTCACTTTTTTTTCATTTAGATTTGTTGACTTAATTATTTTTTATTCATTTGGTTTAAGGTGCTGTGCAAACACTTGCTGCTCCTTTTTCTCTTTTGCATTTTTTATTTGATGTTTTTTTTGTACTCATTATTGAGGTTTAAAAATTTAACAAGGTACAATACTTAAAAAAAAAAAAAAAAAAAAAAAAAGCAGACTAGTACAACATACAAATTAAAGTATCATTACATCTTTTAAAAACTACTTGCTGCTTAATTACATTAAATGTAATATGTTTCTTTCCACCATTGACATTTCTTAAGATCTAGTGTTTGTTACCAAGTCTACAGTAGACAAATGTCCAGAAATAGAGCATATTGTCAGAGACACTACTCTATTTGTGATATTATGAAGTGCTTACTGGCGTGTATTGTTAGGACTTCTGCATTTCTTTCTTCGTTACCATGTGCCATGTGAAAACACAATCACACATGGAACATTATAATCACAAGGAGATTTATCATCCTTGTAAAGTAGGAAAAGGCCCACAACCAGAAATATAAACATCATAGGACAAGATGTTGATTACAGAAAACTAGCAAAGCTAGTAAAAGCTGCTGTAATCTGTAAATTCTCCTTTAATTTGATTAGAATTATCTGTATGCCTTACAGTAATCATATATTTTACTATCTTGTAATACACATATTAAATTGTTTATGTTTATGAACAGAGAGAGTGATGTGTGTCATTGTGTCTCTGCAGGTTGGGTAAGTGTGGCGTCTCAGATGAAGGCTGTCTGGCGCTGACTACAGCTCTGACATCAAAACCCTCACAACTGAGAGAACTAGATCTCCATGAAAATAAAATAAAAGACTCAGGAGTGAAACATCTCTCTGCTGCTCTGGAGAATCCTCACTGTAAACTGGAGAGACTGAGGTAAGCTCATCTCTCTGAGAGTCACATGACCTGCTCTTCAGTAAAACTAATTCTCTACTAGTGAGACTGAAGCAGAGGTTTATGCTTCATGCTCATAGATAATAGGTGCTTAAGCCACGTTTCCCAATTTCAAGCATCTTAAGCAAACTTCTGAATCATGTTGAATTTTTAATTAAAGTGCTCCCATATCCCACTGGTTTGTGGATAGTTGATGCTTAGTACATTCTTGGATCAATTCAATTCCCAATAATTTCCATAGTTTGCTAGTGTTTGTGACATTACCATCACTCCCTGCTCAGTCAGGATCTCTTTTGGATCCCAGCATGGGAGATACCAAGGAAGAGTGCCTCCGCAACATTGCATGCAGAGATATTGCGCAAAGGCGCCACTTTCAGGTGTCGTGTTGCATAGTCCACTAAAACCAAAGCAAAGTGACACCATCATACAGTCTGTTCTAATGGCCTGATAACGTCCATCTCAATTCTTCTGAAGAGGACCTTGATTAGGGGTTGACGGTCCTTTTGGGGTGATCGGCGAATTCACCAGCTGACATTCACCACATGTCACACAGACATTGCCACAAATGGCCATCTAATAGAAACGAGCCATCAGACGGTTTAGTGTCTCATCTGTCAAGTGCCCGAGCGTTTGGTTATGATGAGCCACGTAGAACAAAAGTTCCAAACGGCTCTTTGAGACCAACAACTGGATCATCTCCTCTTTTGTTTAAATGTTTTGAATTACATAATATAGTTTATTTCACATGGCCAAAGGTGTGCCAGAGTTTTTTTGGACTTCTTCCCCACAGGGAATTTACCAAGGTTGATTCCCAAAAGTATTGGAGGTGGATTCATGCAATGCTTTCCCAGCCAATGCTGCAGTACAGAATAAGACAATTTGTCCAAAGACTCTGTGATCTTTAGGTGATTCAGAGATGGACAGGAACAGAATTACATGGACTTGGCAAACAAATTTAATGAGTAGATGGTTTCAAGGCGCACAAAAATGATAATAAACTGAGAGAGTGAATTGTGTCATTGTGTGTTTGCAGGTTGTGGCTTTGTGACGTCTCAGGTGAAAGCTGTGCTGCTCTGTCTTCAGCCCTAAAATCAAACCCATCACACCTGAGAGAACTGGATCTGTCTTGGAATAAAGTAGGAGACTCAGGAGTGAAGTATCTATCCTCTGTAGTGGAGAATCTTGACTGTAAACTGGAGGCACTGCGGTAAGATCATCTCTTTGCACATGACCTGCTCCTCAGTTAGACATATTTTTCAAATGGTGAGACTGGAGGTTTTAGGTTTGTCATCAATGTTCTGAGAAGGAGGATTGTTTATTTTTCATTGAGCAAATATCTTGCCACAGTCTGTGTCTGTAGGTGTCCATATGAGGAGCTGCAACACAAATAAAATTGTAAACTTCTGCAATGACACCTTTAGTTCATTCATACAACTGAGCAGTTATGGGGATCAGGGCCCTGTTCAGGGGCCCAGTAGTGGCAATTTGGTGTGGCTGGGATTTGAAATCACTGGGATTTTAGCGTCCTTAGCCGCAAAGCTACGACTAGCCGGCAAACAAAGGCACACAAAGTATGTTGATAAACTGAAAGATTGAAGAGTGTGGCGTTGTGTCTCTGCAGGCTGGAGAGTTGTGATGTCTCAGATGAAGGCTGTGCTGCATTGACTTCAGCTCTGATGTCAAACCCCTCACACCTGAAAGTCCTGGATTTGTATGGAAATAAAATAAGACACCCAGGAAAGAAGCAGCTCTCTGATCTGAGAAATGATGCACGTTACAAATTACAGGAGCTGTTGTGAGTAATGATCTGTTTTATTTTACCATTGAAACAAATGAGAAGACTGGTTATTGGATTTTATTCGATTTGTTTATTAGATTATAATATTTTAGTTCCAGTAAATATCAGATTACCAGGTTAAAATGAATAAATTAAAATTAATCGGATATTTTCTAACCATTAGCTTTAATTCTGATGGGTAATGATTTAGAATTCATTTGACAATCACTCCAAATGTGGCTTGTGTTTTTCCCTGTTCACTTCTGCTAGTTTTTAAAGTCTGCATGAAATCTTCATGTAGAACAAGTAATAAATCACACAGTATGGTTAATTACTTTAAAAAGCTCCAAGCCTGTGATTAGAGAAGAGCAGTGATCTGATAGGCAATGTCTTCTCATTTTCATGTTAGAATTTGTGGAGGTTTCTTGTTTGTGCAGCTGAAAGTTCTAACACAGAGGTTCATAAGAATAAAGAAATGCAGAACGACAAATTATTAAGATGAAATGATAATGTTTCTTTTGGATCATAGATGATCATATAAAGTGTCACAGAACAGTTTTTGGATACTAATTCAGATATTTGTTTTTTTGTTTTTTTAGATTTAGTATGGGATTAACATCTCTGTAAGAGATGAAGACTCCTGTGTCCATGCAGTTCCATGTTGTTGAACAGAGAATCACAGTGAATCAGACTGCGTATGTATACACTGACGTATAACAGCATTTGACTCACTTAAAACCTTGCTTTATTCACATAACACAAGGATTCAACTTTTTGCCAGAGAATTTGAAGAAATTGAGGTTTATGGATGTGGTGAGGGAAGACATGCAGGTGGTTGGTTTGAAAGATGCAGATGTAGAAGACAGCGTGATATGGAGAGCAGCTGAAGATAAAGATGACAGTCTGTTTGTTTATGTCCTTATTATTTTAGTGTTTTATCATATATATGTGTTTGTTTGCATGTGATAAAATATGAAAATATGAATATGAAGACTGTCATCTTTATCTTCAGGTTTCTCATGTGGCCCCTTGTAAAAATTAATTGCCCACCCCTGGTGTAGACAGTATGAGGATTAAATAACGATACAGATTATATGACAGATCAGTCATGTTTATATCTATCAGTATACATACATATTTACAGTATTCAAATACACATCAGTATTCATATATACATTCACACATACTTCATTTCTGCATGCTGCCTATTGATGACATTTTCTAGAGTAGTACCAAAATGAGTGTTAATCATATTACTTTCAGCATTTTACTTTCTTTTGCGATGTACAGTCTTAAAAATACTTGCATTTGAGCCATTTAGCTTACTGTTAGATTTTTTTTCCATGTTTAATCATCATTTAATTTCTATTACACACTACTGTCGTACGATTATAAATGTGGAAAGTTGCGCATCTTACAACCATAGCCAGCATTTAACTATCAGTATTCAGGAGTTACATCACCTTCCACCTGTCCATAAGTAATTCTATGCCCTGCGCTAGAAGTAATGTTTTTTTACAAAAGCCTAACTAAAGTATTATTAATAGCATTTTTTTTGTTTGTCATAATGATGTTGGGTAATTTGGAAACTTACACAACAAGTTTATATGATTTCTTGTGATCTTTCTGTACAAATCTGTGTGGGTTAGTGTTTGTGTTTGTTGTCTCGTGGGTGTTTGCCATTTCTTGAGTCTTTTTCTAGTCCTTCTTGTTTCTGTGTCTCTAAGTGTTTGTGTGTTTGCTACATAAGGTCCTGCCATTTTGTTGTACACTTTTCAAGTGCTATATTTTTCTCTTTTGTTGTACCTCGTGTTTTCCCAAGTCTCCTGGCTTCTCCTGTCTATCTGAGTTTTTTCCTAGGTATCCTTGTCTTCAAGTCTGCCTGTTTTCACGTTTTAAGAATTATTATTTTTATAATAATTAGTCTAATTGTTTTACACACTTTGCCTGTGTTTTAAATCAAATCAAATCAAATCAGATTTTATTTGATTTTCCATTCTTAAGTTGTTTTTTACAGCATGTGGCTAGGCCGGGTGTCTGCCACTCACTCAAGCGACCTGTGTTTAAAACCCACTCTCAAACATAAAACATTTTGCCATGTTGCTTCAGCGAAGCAGTACATTATGGTCTTTTTTTCACTGCATACTCATATGTAATGCACGTTCTCTTTTAATAAACTTTGTATATTTGGTTAATAGAAACGAATAAATGAATGTGTTTGATATAGAACTTGTGTTTTAGTTTGTTAATGGATGAAAGCAACAGTAAAACTGGGTCATTTGGCAGCACTTGAACTCTTCTCATCTTCAGTCTGATGTTTACTGGGTTTCTTGTGTTTCTCTTCAATGTATCATTTATTAATCATTAATAGTGTTTGGTAGAATTTAGCTGTACACAACATTCTATTTCCACTGTTACAGCTAAAATAATCAGCAGTATTAAGGCCGTGAAAGGTGTCATGAACATTGTTGAACAATGTGGTGTGTGTGTGTGTGTGTTCTATGTTGTATATTTCCTATTATCTATAAGGGATAATCCATGGCTAAGTGCACGATTTTAATGCACTTTTTAGCATGAGGAAAAATTTCTCACAGTGAAAAGAGGATAAATCACACAGAGAAAGTAGTGCAATAAGATTTATTTCTAATACATTTATTTACGGGTTTTAATAGATTGTAATAAAATTTAATTAATAGAGAAAGCTGTGTGTTTTGTCTAAGGAAGAAAGTATATCTCCAAAACAGCTTTTTTTGGTCTCTGATAAAAAAGTGTTTGTGTTAATTGTCCATTTAGATGTTGTTTTGTGTTAAATTCATTCTATTCCAAAATATGAAGCTTTTAATTTTACAAATATTATCAAGAACTGTTTGAAAACTAAGGAATGGAGAGTCCTGGAATGACCGAGTCAAAGCCTATATTGCGGTGACTTGAAATGGGCTGTACGTGTAGAAGAAGACCCTCAAACATCTCGCAGCTGAAAGAATTCTGCGTTGAGGAGTGGGGCAAACTTTCCTTGGACTGATGTCGGAGGCTGGTAGATGGCTACAAGAAGCATCTCACGGAAGTTCTTTCAGACAAAGGGGGTAAAACTAGCTATTAGGGGGTAGGGTGTCCTAACTTTTTCCTCAGTTAGAATACACATTTTTGTTTATCTTTTGTTTAATAAGTAAAAGAAGGTTAATGTTTCTTGTTTACCTGCAATTAAATTACTTTATTTTTCCTGAGAAAAATAAAAAAACAAGATTAGACATCTATAAGTAAACATTTCATAATAAAGAACTAATCTTTAATGGGGGTGTCCTGATTTTTTTCACATGACTGTGTGTGTTATTCTTTCATTAGATCTCTTACTAAATAACTTTGCCTTACACTGGTGTCAATAAAATGCTAGTTTATTGAACTAGCCATGTTTTCACAATTTTCTAAACTGCAATACAATTTGTTTGACCGTTTTTAGTCTTTTGTGTAGTTTTAACAGGGTAATTTATGAATGCAGGTGTGAAGGCGGGTCTCTAATTCCTAATGGAACCTGAAAACTTCATGACATTCTGACAATCTAAAAAGCAAGACATTCTATTGAGACTGGACAATAAATAGCACTGAAAATGGTAAAATGTTCAAGTTATTTCACATGCGTTTTGTAGCAACAAAGTAAAGGGGTTCTGTGAAATAATGTATTCGCAGAAAATGTGTGTGTGTGTGTGTGTGTGTGTGTGTGTGTGTGTGTGTGTGTGTGTGTGTGTGTGTGTGTGTTTAGGCCTCGACTGTTCCCTCCTTCACGATGGCCATCGCCAGGTTACGCGCCAGAGCTAATCGCAGAAGCTCCAGTTTTGTGGACTCGACATCATCTTCGTCATCCTGAAACACACACACACACACACACAGATTTTATTTTAGCACATTTTTATATATGTGCTCGATGCTCAGATTTGAGCTCGTTGTTGTTCGAGGTCAACTCTTCCAGACAAAACATAAGTTCATGGGTCTGATCCACTGAAAAGATCACCTACACACACACACGAACGCACGCACGCACGCACGCACACACACACACACACACTGGATTACAATTTCATATAAATGCCATCATCCTGGAAAAAAAGTTGAGGATTGATTTAAATATTTATGAACATTGATGTTCTTTAGGTCTACCAGTCAGACCAGCAGCCCGATTCACAAAGCCTCCGAGTCGTCGCCGGCCCACTTTCTGCTGGACGATGAGCTGCTGTCCCTCGGTGACTTTTACTCTGCATTTTTTATTTATTTATTCATTTCCTCTCGTATTTGAAATAAAAATGATCAAAGGATTAAATAATGACATCAATCAAGAATTTTTTTTTGAACAGTTCTTTTTCCTTTAGATATGTTGTTTCTGCATGAAACTTTTTTTAGTTCTCATTGCTGTTTAAATTATGATGATGATGATGATGATGATGATGATGATGAATGCAGGCTTGAATGAACCCCCTCCGGTACAGAACAGACCCAAACTGGAGGACGTGTCTAACCAGTGGACGTCTTTACAGGTACACCTGCTTCCTCACATCCTGCATTTCAGGTAGTTACATATTTGGGCTCTTATGGATTCATGAGCATTTACTGGCATGATGATGATGATGATGATGATGATGATTATTATGACTTAAGCCTAAGATGACTGTGGATCGAAACTTAAATGGTTTATGAAAAGTAATGACCAGAGCTTCATGGTGCTCTGTGTATAATTTAATCATAACTAAAATTGTTTTATTACATAATAAGAATGATGTCATGATTACAGAAACTGTATAAATGCTAAATTGTTCTCTCGGGCCTTTATGGGTACGGAAATCCCAGACGTATATATTGAATATAAATATCCTGATATAATGCAGGACATTACAGTGTGTGTGTGTGTGTGTGTGTGTGTGTGTGTGTGTGTGTGTATCGCTCTGTCAGGCTCCTGCTCCTCCTGGACTTGACCTGTTCTCCAGTGGAGCAGCAGCAGCACCAGGCACTGCGTTTCCTCCTACACACACCTCAGGCCACCACACACACTCGACACTCACACTCGAGGTTGATTTCTGAGACAATGGTGCATTCTGGGAAATAACTGAATATATGGCCATTTAGGCAGAACAGAAAAAAAGTTATTTTATAAGTATTTATTTGACTTTGAGCTGGTAAAAGCTGCTGTATTGTTTATTTGGTCAATGCTAGTTTGTGGTTTGCGATGTAGTTCATCTTTGTGTGTGTGTGTGTGTGTGTGTGTGTGTGTGTGTGTGTGTGTGTGTGTGTGTGTGTGTGTGTGTGTGTTGTATGTGCTTGTGCCATGCCACACTATGTACAGTATATGGTTCGAACATGTAATTTGTTCTGCTGCATGCTGAAATTAATTCTCTTTTGAAGCAAAACAACGTGAAGTGATTTGTTTTAACATTACTTAATGGTTGATGAAGAAAATGTAACTTAAATGTCCCTGTAAGCGTATCTCCGACCAAACTCATTTCTTCTCCTCTGTCATGCATTGTGAAATAAAAGCTTTTAAATCCACATGAATATATTTGAGCTTGTGCAGTTTGCTACAGATGCGGGTTGTGATCCTGACTAGTGCGGCTTTCTGATTGTCCAATCAAAACGTTTGAAAATGTTTAGTGACTGGACGCCTTCTAGAGGGCCTCGGACTCTCTACAACTGTGAAATATGTCTAGACACAAAGACAATATAGTTATATTATAGACATATTTTATTGAAAATCAACCCGATATAGGACTTGTATACGTATAAATTTACACACACACACACACATATATATATATATATATATATATATATATATATATATATATATATATATATATATATATATATATATATATTTATAAACTTATGTTTTCAAATTTTTTTTGTCCATGAATATTTATTAAATTATTCCCAAAAGTCCTTTCAGTTCATTTCTTTGAGGTGCGTTTCTGCTATCCAATCAGATTTCAGCTCTTGCATCACGTATTGTGTAATATTAAACCAGCAGAAATTACCTAACTTTTGTTAAATTCAAATCTATGCTGCTCGAAGTTTTTGCTTTAACCATTCAGACTGATTTGGCGAGTCTGAGGCCCTCTAGAAGGCGTCCAGTCACTTTTCCAACATTTCCAAATGATTTGATTGGATGGTCAGAGAGCCGCACTAGTCAGGATCACAAGCCGGATCTGTAGCAAACTGCTTAAGCTCAAATATATTCATGTGGAGAAGAAATTAGAGGAGAAGAAATTAGTTTGGTCAAAATGCACATACCATACTCATGACCAGGTGTCTACAAACGTTTGGCAATATAGTGTAAAAAAAACCTGCATATCAAATCTGTTTTCATGTGAAAAGAAATAATGAAAAAAAAACAACAACATAATATTAACTAAAAAAAAACAACAACAACAACAATAAAGAGACAAATGGGGGTAGGGGGCTGGGGGGTGTTGGCATTCCTGTTGACATGAGACCCAAATATTTGTCAGGATATAATACAGTGTTTAGGCATCACCAGAGTGAATATGGAGAACATTCAAGTCATTGCATGTGAGACAGAGGGAGGAATTTTAGTATTTTATTCAGCACTTAATTATCAAATAACAATAATTCTATAATAATAATCTAATCATATATATATATATATCACACACACACACATATATATATATATATATATATATATATATATATATATATATATATATATATATATATATATATATATATATATATATATATATATATATACAATTAACAGTCTAAAGCATCCGGATTTCAATACATTTTATTAGCCTTAATTAATAAATAACATTCAGGGTTGTTTATTCAAATATCAAAAGCATTGAATAGTTAAGTTTTTTAAAGTACTGTACTTTAGTACTTTAGTACAGTTAGATACTGTCTTTAGTTCAGGGCGCGTGCAACTGTTTCTTTGCAGCACGACGGCACTGTTCTGCACGCGCGTTTAAGGTAACGTGCACGGCGCTAGGCGCGTTCTCGCGACAACATTTAATGACCAGTAGACGCCGATGTTTGCATTTCCGCTGTTTGCGTAGTGAACTTCTCTACACGATCTATTTTAATCTGCATTTTAGCAACAGCGCCCTCTATGGTCACAACATGCGATGGTCACAGATTCTGGTGTGCAGTAGACCTCTCTGTGTTTCTGAAAGTGAAAGTGGGACTTGATCCTGGTCTACGTTTTGTTTGTAGAAACACTTCTGCAGCAGCACTGAGTCTGTGATATTAATGTCTACATGGACTGTTTACTACATGTAAGTTATTTACTATTATTACAAGTTATTTTCTATAACAGAAATGACTTTCTTATCTGAATATTTCGTGGTTTATTTGATTGTCTTTGTGTAGAAACAACATCAAAACTGTGTGTTTTTGCGGAAGGGCGGATCTGAGATCAAGTTCTACCAGTTTCTACCAATTTGGGGGAAATTTAACTTTGTAAAATATTTTATTTCCAGCTCGCAATTTAATATTTGTTCAATAATGAGTAGTAATAATGCATAAATAAAGCGTGAGTAAACAATACGGTGTGTGTGTGTGTGTGTGTGTGTGTGTTGTTTTGGGGCATTGAACTATGGATCTAAAATTCTGCTGTAAACCACACCCAAAGCTATAGTTATTGCATTAAATTGAATAGGTTTGATTAAATTGTAATAAAAAATAAGAGAACTAGGAGTGTGTGTGTGTGTGTGTGTGTGTGTGTGTGTGTGTGTGTGTGTGTGTGTGTGTGCGTGTGTGCGTCACACACTGCAAAAAGTGTCTCCTTTTTCTCAGCAGTGTTTATGATACAACGTTGGTCGAATGATCTTGACCGATGGTCCAAATGTAGCTAAACAAAAATGACATACATAAAACAAAATATTTATTTGCAATTGCAATATAAAAGAGAAATAGAAAGAGAGGCGGGTTGTTCTGCTGCTGCTTTATTTTGACTTCAAAATACATGATACAAATTTACCTCACCAGTGAAATGTGATCTGACGGCCATTTATTAAAAATACTTGTTTTTTTCACTTTTTTCTTACATTTCACAATCTGTAAACTCAAATTAAAAAAGGATTTTAACCTGCATTTCCACTTAACAAGCTTTATTACTCTTTTCTTTCTCCATGAAGACTGATGCATGTATGGAGCCTCCTGTGAAGTTTCAAGATGGAAACTCCTTACCTGTTCACAGGTAGTTTTTCATCATTCTCATAAATAAAGTCATATCTTACATGCTAAATAACTAACTAATAATAATGAATATACTACTACTGTCACAGTAAAACAGAAGGCATGAGACAATACACTGAAGCCAGGATATAAAACATTTTACACCTTGATACAGGCTTCACAATAAAATACTGATATTCATCTCACCGGTATTTTGTACCCTGAAATTTGAACTGATGTTCACTTTGTATTATTATACAGGGAAATACAGAGAGAGAGATCACCAGGACCCAGCTGTGTCTCCATGAACAGTGATCAATCGATTAAGCTTCCATTTAACTTTAGCAATGAAAACCCTTCACCTGTACACAGGTAAAATCTTAAAGTTCTCATAAGTCACAGTTAATGGCGGCATGACACAATCATTAGCCAATATTTTTGTATTATTTTATATATATTTAATACATTTTATTATAGGTACTTAGTCGTTTATGATGCAACATTACTTTCAGTAAATATATTAAAGAAAATAAACATTTATTACAGTAACAGTGTCTTACAGGTCCTGTTTTAAATGTTAAAATAACAACTACTATTACAAATGAATCTACTACTACTATTAATAGTTCTAATAATACTAGCAAATCTACTACTAGTGATTATTATAATACAATTACCACCATTATTACTAATTAATAAAGGTGATATTAAGGAGTTTTCATATGAATTATAAACTGAGGTACATAAACAAGAGACTATGTAAATAATTATATACATTAAAAAAAAAACAATTAAAAAAGAAACGTGTGTTCAATACTGATTCTAAGAATAATGGTTAGCGTAAAATAAGCAATATTGTTGTTTTGCTAAAATCCATATACCAGTTGTGAACATGGTGCATGTCTCCATGAAAAACAATGTGTCTATTAATGTTTCTCTAAAGACACATTTGAACATTGAGACACATATGCACACGGGTGACTATTTACCATACATCACATAGCAGACATATACAGTATTTATTATTAATAATGACATAAAATATTCCTCAACCTTAGACTCCTACCTGCTTTTGCAGGGAAGTAGGAAGAAAATGACCGTAAAAAAATTATTTCTGTCCACAATGTTGGAGTTAGTTGTTTTCAGCATGTTAATGTGCTTAACACTAATACTTTGGTTTTAATGTATAGACTACATGATTCAATTGATTAAGGATTTTAATAGCTTCAATGTTGAAAAACAGAAGAGCAAAAACATAATATCTACAAGTTAAGATCTAAACCATCAACATGACTGTGATACACTGTTATTTTAAATCTCTCTGCTACTATTAACAACAGAGTGATTAGATTATACAAACGCTACATTGGAGTAAAGCAAATACAGAATGTAAACATCACAAAGAATATTCTTATCAGTGGACTTCATGTCTCACCATGTCTTCCTACTTCACCCTGTCACAGTTACGACCCAGAATCTGCTGCTGTAGATGAATTACAGAAAACCTACAAATTCAATATGAAGAAGAAGGTTCAGTGTATAAATGACGTGATAATGAACCAGGAAAACCGAACGCTCCTGAATGAGATCTACACAGAGCTCTACATCACAGAAGGAGACAGTGGAGACATAAATAAAGAACATGAGGTGAGACAGATCGAAGCAGCATCCAAGAGAAAAACAACAAAGGAATCTCCAATCAAATGCAATGACATCTTTAAGTCCTTTCCTGAGGAAGACAAACCCATCAGAACTGTACTGACGAAGGGAGTCGCTGGTATCGGAAAAACTATTTCTGTGCAGAAGTTCATCCTGGACTGGACTGAAGGAGAAGCAAACCAGAACATCACCTTCATATTTCCACTTTCTTTTAGAGAGCTGAATTTGATGAAGGACCAAAAACTGAGTCTGGTGAAGCTCCTTCATGTTTGTTTTAAGGAAACAAAAGAAATAGAAAAGTCCAGAATGGAAAAGGCTCTGTTTATTTTTGATGGATTGGATGAGTATCGTTTTCCTCTGGATTTCCAGAACACAGAGACAGTGTGTGATGTAACTGGAACAGCATCAGTTCATGTGCTGCTGATAAACCTGATCAAAGGGACTCTGCTTCCCTCTGCTCTTATCTGGATCACCTCCCGTCCAGCAGCAGCTGATCAGATCCCCTCACAGTGTGTCCATCGAGTCACTGAGGTACGAGGATTCAGTGACCCACAGAAGGAGGAGTATTTTAGGAAGAGAATCAGTGATCAGAACCTGGCCAGTAACATCATCACACACCTGAAATCATTAAGAAGTCTTTACATCATGTGCCACATCCCGGTCTTCTGCTGGATCTCAGCTGCTGTTCTGGAGAGAATGTTGGGTAAATCAGAAAGTGGAGAGATTCCCAAAACTCTGACTCAGATGTACACACACTTCCTCATCATTCAGATAAACATCATAAGAGAAAAGTACTTAAAGATGCAGGAGAGTGATGAAGAAATGATTCTCAAACTGGGACAACTGGCTTTTCAGCAGCTGATGAAAGGAAACCTGATCTTCTATGAGGAAGACCTGAGAGAGTGTGGCATTGATGTGACAGAAGCAGCAGTGTATTCAGGTGTGTGTACGCAGATCTTCAGAGAGGAGTTTGGGCTTCACCAGAGTACAGTGTACTGCTTTGTTCATCTGAGCATTCAGGAGCATCTCGCAGCTCTGTATGTGCACCTGACCTTCATGAAGAAAAAGAAGAATATTCTTAATGATAATGAGGTGTTCAAGACCCTTTCAGAACTACACAAGAGAGCTATAAATCAGGCTTTGAACAGTGAGACTGGACATCTGGATCTTTTCCTCCGGTTTCTTCTGGGTCTCTCACTTGAGTCCAATCAGAAACTCGTACATGCTTTAATATCACAAACAAAAAGTAGCTTCCAGAGCAAAGCTGAAATAGTTCAGTACATTAAGGAGAAGATCAGTGAAGATCTTCCTACGGAGAAATCCATCAATCTGTTCCACTGCCTGAATGAACTGGGTGAGAGTTCTCAAGTGGAGGAAATCCAGCAGTACCTGAAATCTGGGAAACAAAGTGAACTCTCTTCTTTACAGTGGTCTGCTCTGGTGTTCGTCTTACTGACATCAGCACAAGAACAGGAGGAATTTGACCTGAGTAAATATACCAGTTCAGAGAACATAAAAGATGATGTTCTTGTGAAGTTAATGCCTGTGATTTCAGCATCCAGAAAAGCAATGTAAGTAAATGGAAATATCACTGTTCTACTGTGTTGAGAACAAATCAAATGTCTCAGATGTTCAGATGAATCTAATGCTGCATGGATATTGAGACTCTTTACTGTCTCTTCCTGTAAACTTTTTAAAATCAGAATCTCGTGCTTTCAGATGTAGAGTATTTGATCTCCTGCTCCATGTTTAAACAGTGTGTATGTGATGATCTACACAGATCTGAAGAGCTCTGACTGTAATTGAATGTTATTGATGAGAGACGCTGCAGCAAATGCTTTCAGGACTTGTTTGATTATTTGCATGACTGTTAGTAAACCATGTGTTTTTCCTTCAGTATCAAGTGTGATACAATGAAAAGGGGAAGTTGTTCAGCTCTGGTCTCAGTTCTCAACTCAGAAACCTCCAGTCTGAAAGAACTGCATTTGACTGTAAATACACTGGATGTGTCTTCGGATAAACAAGACAACTTAGGAATGAAGAATCTCTCAGTTCTTCTGGAGAATCCTCACTCTAAAATAAAAAACCTGAAGTAAGATCATCTTTCTAACAAACGCAATACCTCACTAAATATTGTAGATAATTGTTGTATACAGTGTTATTTTTCCATTAAATTGTGATATAACATTACCATATGCAAAATAGATGTCATGTTTGAAGGTGACCCTTTGTCCCAGACTGAGGTCCTGAGCACTGTGGAACAGGGTCTTGTTTTTTGAGGATATCTATGTGCTTTCCATTTAGCTTTTTCTCAACCCTGACCAGTTGCCTGGTCCCTTCTGTTGAAAAACACCCCCCAGTGTAATTCTGCCACTTTCGTTCTTCACTGTTGGGATGGTATTGGGCAGGTGATGAGTGGTGCAAGGTTTCCTTTAGATATAACATTTAGAATGATGTCCAAACAGTTTAATGTTGTTTTTTGCACGTGTCTAGCCACTTTTCCAGACTGTTGGGCAAGTTCATATCTGTGGATGATTACAGTGGTGGTTGTCCTTTTGGAACGTTGTCTGTTCTCCACACAGGATCTTTGTCGCTCAATCAAATGTACCATTGGGTTCTTGGTCACCTCTTATACTAAAACTATTTAAACCCAGTTGCTCAGGTTGGCTGGTAACCAGCTCTTGCAAGAGTCCATGGTTGTGGACTTCTTTTGAACTTCTTTTGAGAAATTGAGAATAATTTGAGAATTATGGAACAATCCTTGCAACAATCCTGTCTCTGTAGCCAGTTCTTTTCAAAACTTTGATGTTTTTAATCATGTTTATTCCTTTAACAAAAAAGTATTACATTATTTGTGATTCAACATTAGTGGACTGGGGGACCCCGGTTGAAGACCAATGCATTAAACTGTAAATTTGAATAAAAGCTGGAAAAATGTGTGAATCTGTCAAAGTGTCTTTATGTTCATAAAGTGTATCATTGTGTCTCTGCAGATTGGATTCTTGTGATCTCTCAGTTGAAATCTGTGCTGCTCTGACTTCAGCTCTGAGAGCAAACCCCTCACACCTGAGAGAACTGGATCTGTCTGGGAATGATTTAAGAGACACTGGAGTGAAGGATCTCTCTGCTGTAATAGAGAATCTTCACTGTAAACTGGAGATACTGAGGTAAGATCAACTAACGTAATAACTTACTTTTCCACATCTAATGTCACCATTGCCAGGGTTGCCAGATGTGTTACAGAAGCAGATGAATAAACAGCAGTATAAACTTATGGGTTTCCTCAATAGTTCTTTCACTGAGTTCCTTATTTAAAAACTGGGTGAATCTCTGTGTGTATTTATGTACATAAACTGAGTGAGTGAAGTTTGTGTAATTGTGTCTCTGTAGGCTGCGTATTTGTGAAATCTCAGGTAAAGGCTGTGATGCTCTGAAATCAGCATTGAGCTTAAACCCCTCACACCTGAGAGAACTGGATCTGCATGGAAATAGAATAGGAGACTCAGGAGTAGAGTTTCTTTCTGACGCATTGGAGAATCCTAACTGTAAACTGGAGAGACTGGGGTAAGATCATCTGCTCCTCAGAGATACACATTCTCTATTAGTGAGACTGAAGCAGAGGTTTTAGGCTCATCATCAACATCCTAAGAAGGAGGATTGTTACTGCAGAGCGAAACGACTTTAAATGTGTGAAATTTTCTGAAATATAACAAATTTTTCGACACAAATTTACTCAATGGTACTCGTAGTCCATGATCTAGTGTGGTGCGCTTGGTGCAGCTGGGATTTGAACTCATTACCTTCAGATAATTAAGGAATTGGACTTCTTTATCTTTAACACTGAAGTGAGTATCATTGTGTCTCTGCAGATTGGATTGTTGTGGGATCACAGATGAAGGCTGTGCGGCTCTGACTTCAGCTCTGAAATCAAACCCCTCACATCTGAGGTACCTGAATTTCTCTCAGAATAAAGTAGGAGATGCAGGAGTGAAGTGTCTCGCTGCTGTACTGGAGAATCTTCAGTGCAAACTGGAGACTCTGAGGTGAGTTTATATAACTTTCCAGGTTACTTATTCATGTCAGATGAAGCCATTTTTCAGAATGTGTGCAGTACATAGAGCAAAACATCACTCATTTTTAAGACAAAGTGTAATTATTTTAAACTGAAAGTAATTTAAGTAAAAGTAAAAAGTTACAAACTGCACTTTGGATTAATAATAAATACATTCTGAATTACCACTGAGAACCACAAGGATGCCATCACATCGCATTTTTTTAGTCAGATGTTGGACATAACACTTCTGCCTGGTTCAGAGCAGGCAAACACAGAAGACTGTACACCATTATATCACTAAACTGAGAGAGTGAAGTGTGTTATTGTGTCTCTGCAGGTTGTATAGTTGTGGTATCACAGATGAAGGCTGTGTTGCTCTGAATTCAGCTCTAAAATCAAACCCCTTACACCTGAGAAATCTGGATCTCTATGGGAATAAAATAGGAGAGTCAGGACAGAAGTTGCTCTCTGATCTGAAGAATAATGAACATTACAAACTCCAAAAGCTGATGTGAGTAATAATTTGTTTAAAAAAAAAAACGTAAAAGACCGATTAGCCCCTATATTATTATCCTCACATTCTTGTTAGAACTTGTGGAAGTTCTCATCTGTTTGAGCAAAATGATAAAACCTCTAACAAAGATATTATATAAGAATAAAGACATGATGAATGACAAATAATTAAACAGGAAGTAATGGGTTTTTTTTGGATCAGGTGTTATTACATGCTGCTGTTCATGAAGTAGTTTTTGGTTAATAATTCAGATATTTGTTCTTTTAGATTTAGCAGGTGTTAAACATCAGTGTGTGAGATGAAGACTCCAGTGTTTCTGCCTTTTTCCATGTTGTGGAACAAAGAACCAGTGCACAGTGAATCAGACTACAGTTCTACACTACACAAGTATAACAGTTTGTGACCCGCCCTGACGTTAGGCCCAAAAAGTCTAAAGCAGGGGTTTCCAACCAGTCAGAGATTTGTTTACTGACATTTTTTTACTGTGTTACCGCAAAGAGCCACATCATACACATGGACACACATGAACATCACCCATGCCTTCCTCTTACACACACACACACACACACTGTCAGTTCAACCAAGTCCACAATCAAAAATATAATAATTTACAATAGCATTTTTCTTTTATTATGCATGTTGCTTAGTGGGACTTCTGGCATTCCAGGTCAGAGTGATTCAATAGCCGTGTTAATGTCCCATAGTCTGTGTTCAACAGTGTGGCGGGACAGTTGGATGTCTGATACCATGCGGTTTAGTTTGTCGTTTTCAGAAGACAAGATTTTAACAACTTCACTGAGGCTTTATTTAACAAACTCCCCTTCATTGTATGGCTTTTTAGCCCGTGCAATGTTCCAAGCCAAATATAATTTTCCAAGCCAAATTTAAAGCAAAATTTTTTGGAAAACTGTATCTGTTTTTCTGCCTGACTTTTCAAAGTGACCAACTTGTGCTTGTGAAGTTCAGTCCCTTTTGGAAATTCCTGGTTGATGTTAGCATGGAGTGAGCTAAAGTGGCGCTGAAGATTTGAAATGCGCTAATGACGCCTGACATAAGGCACAATGACTTGCCATTACGTTTAACCAAAAAAATATAAACTCTCCCACTCTGTTAAAAACGTCCTGTGTTCATCATATTTTCCTTTTGCTGTGCATTTTTTTTTTCTGCCATTTTGAGAGCGAACTTGACACAAACTGTTTACTTAAAATGTAAGTAAACAATTTGCATATGGATGTTTGTGGGGTTTTTTTTTTTTTAATGTGCGTGTTCACTTCGCTTGAGTTCAATACGGTATTTTCATCAAATGCACATGTGCGTGAGATGAAAATACCGCAAAGTTTCCCAGTAGGGGCGAGATCATTTAAGTCTTTAAAATACCATATTGAACTCAAGCGAAGAGAACATGCACATTAAAAAAGTACAAACACAAACTTCGATATGAACGAAAGAGCTGCATGAAACCAGCCAAAGAGCTGCATGCAGCTTGAGAGCCACGGGTTGGCCACCCCTGGACTAAAGGATGACCCACGCTTCAGTGTCACTGCTTGGTTTAAAAAAAAAAAAACTAAACAAAAACAATTTTAATAAGCTATTTCCCCCCCAAGGAAACCAATGATTCTAAATGTGCCTTTATCCATGACCTGCATATTTCCTTCTTTCATCTTTAAACTATGCTGGGAAAAAAAAAAGTTTTTCACATATGCATTAAATATGAGTGATCTCTATATATTCCTCTGTATACAGTATATTAACTGTAGGGATAATCAGGTTATTTTTAGGAGTCAAACAGCACTGGTCTTAAATTGTTATATGCCTAATGTACCAAAGTTATGATCTAATGAACCCCATTAGTATTTAGTTCGGTATTTAGCATGTTTCTAGATAAGCTTATTGGTTAATCAGGATAAAACTGCTAAATTTGAGCCATCAACACGTTTCAGTTTGTGGTTTGTATACTGTACTTTTATACACACGTTTTATTTCATTTCATCTCTTACTTGATGACTGCTTTACACTGGTGTCAATAAAATACTACTTCTGTGAACTAGTCCTGTTTTTAATTCAGCCTCCATTACAATTTTCTAAACTGCAATAAAATTTGTTTGACTGGTTTTAGTCTTTTGTGTAGTTTTAACAGGGTAATTTATGAATGCGGGTGTGAAGGCGAGTCTCTAATTCCTGATGGATCCTGAAAACTTCATTTAAAATTCTGATGATCTAAAAAGCAAGACATTCTATTGAGACTGGGCAATAAATAGCACTGAAAATGTTCAAGTTATTCTACGTGTTTTTGTCACAACAAACTATATTTATGACCATTGACAAAATATATGAGCTTATTCTTGCCATTTCAGATTTAATGCTTAGAGAACACACACACACACACAATCAGGAAAGAATGGAAGATTTTGCAAAACAAATAACAAAGCAATTTTTTTATTAAATGTCAAAACATTTCATTCATCAGTTTTATATACAGTAGAGTAAGAAAGTAAGGGGTCCTGTGAAATAATGTATTCGCAGAGAGAGAGTGTGTGTGTGTGTGTGTGTGTGTGTGTGTTTAGGCCTCAACTGTTCCCTCCTTCACGATGGCCATCGCCAGGTTACGTGCCAGAGCTAATCGCAGAAGCTCCAGTTTTGTGGACTCGACATCATCGTCATCCTGAAACACACACACACACACATTTTATTATATATATATATATATATTATATATTTATTAACATTGATGGAGAGAAATAAGGAGAAGTCTGTGAGGGAATGACTGTTCTGTAGCTGCTGGGATGCAAATAAAAACAGGAACTAAAAGTATATTTATCATACTGAAAATCTTGGAAAAAAGCAAATGCTGAAGTTTTGTGTGTGTGTGTGTGTGTGGGGTACCTGTGCTCGATGCTCAGATTTGAGCTCGTTGTTGTTCGAGGTCAACTCTTCCAGACAAAACATAAGTTCATGGGTCTGATCCACTGAAAAGATCACCTACACACACACACACACACACACGGGATTACAATTCCATATAAATGCCATCATACTGGAAATAAAGCTGAGAATTGATTTCACTCAAATTCAAATATTCACAATCTTTTAATAAGGAAGGAAAAACTATTCAGGACTCCTGATTAGAGCTTCTCAAGTTGAATATGTAACACTATGAACTTTTTCCCATCAAAATCTGAAACTCTTGTTCAGGCTGCCTGTACCCTGTAGTATTACAGTTTCTTATTAGTGGAATTAAGAGGCCTCTTTTCCATACTGATGATGCTCATGTACACAAAGTGAGCTTGATGAAGACACGCTAGTTGATGTGAAGGTCGGAGAGGAAGAACTCAAAGATCCTGCACAGTGCACTGACCTCCTCAACCCCACTGAGCACCTGTGGGATGAACTGGAACTGGAGCCTCTTCTACATCATACACAAAATTAGTCCCCGACTGGAATAA
>NC_139579.1:2465804-2598304 GCF_946808225.1 Silurus aristotelis
ATAGAACTTCCAACTTTCATCCATTTATCATCTCAGGGAGTTTTAACTTTGTCACATTCGCCCCTGGTTTACAATCACAAGAACTTATAACACAAACGTTTACATTCTTTATTACCGTTTTATACGAATAAAACTATGCAAAGTGCTTAACTATCTAGTGTAAAACAAAAAAATATAAATAAAAAAAGAAAACAAAAATAAAAACAGCTCAGATCTTACTGGAGGTTGTGTGACTGCAGGAGTTTACAGTGATCCAGCAGGTCAGTCAGATGAGCCACAAACCACCAGTTATTCAGGGCAATGCTGCAGATCAGTACACACACACACACACACACACACACACACACACACACACACACACACACACACACACACACACACAATTAACATATTGCACAAATATGTATTAATACGGAGCTGGAAAAAAGGTTGAAAGAGTGAAAAACAGGCATGAGAGAGATGAGAGAGGGATGAGAGAGAGGGATGAGAGAGAGAGATGAGAGAGAGATGAGTGTGTTGAGTTCAGTGTGTCTGACGTCTCACCTGCAGTCTTTAATAACTTGGTGAAGGTCGAACTCAAATGCAGCCAGTAAGATGCTGTCCAGTGGTTCTGGAACACTGTGAGACTCCAGGAACATGTCCATACTCGACTAAACACACACACACACACACACACACACACACACACACACACACACACACACACACACACACACACACACACACACACACAGAGAAATACAGCACTGATTTATAGAAACAGGAGGAATTGTAATGTTCCCACATGCAGAATTTTTACTCAACCAACATCTAATGTTTAATATACACCACATTGCCAAAAGTATTCGGACACCCAATTTTTACAGCCACATGTTAATGTGTTAGCACAAAGTTGGAGGACACAATTGTATCGGACGTCTTTGGACGCAGCTGCACAAAATGTTACCTTCACTTGATGTAGCCCTATGAATGAACTGGAAAGCGTGTATATAAATACGTGCGTGTGCATGTGTGTGTACCTGAGCGTAGTAGTGCAGCTCAGCAGGTTTAACAGTAGGATGAGAGAACAGAAGTCGGCTGATCAGTAAATGGTACCAGGTTCCCAGCAGCTCTTTCTGTTCCAACAGAGCGTCCTCATCACCAACCAGAACCTGAACACACGCAGCGAATCGTTTATTAAAATCTCTAAACAGTCTAAAAAAACTTGATATATTTCAAATGAACTTATTATGAATTATTACTGGTTCAAGCTCAGAAATCCTTTTGCAATTGTAGGGATTATTTTTATTATTATTCGTCCAATGGCCCTAAAGGTGTGTAAAGATTTTAACAGAAATCTGCCACTTGGGGGCGATATTGTGTTTTTCAAGTGTATAAATGATTGTATATTGCACGGTTTTACAAACATGCACTCAATCTTCATATCATTTGATAGACCTCCTCATGCTGAACAACTTCGCCTCAAGGACCACTGCTGCCAATCAAATGGTTCATAAATTATTCTCAATTATGATAAAAACCTACTTTTACAAACTAGTCCAAGGTTTTTACGCCTGATCGAAAACAATCCAGTGCAGACATGTTAGCTAGACAGTAAATATCAATAATTAAACAAACAAACAAACAAAAAAACCGCAACAACTTTTGACTCAACCTCACAAAGAGTCACCAAATCGTAAAAAATATGAGCTCAATCTTTGGTCAAATAAAAAAAAAAATGTGGAGCATGACCTCTAGGTGGTGCTATAAAACATAAAAATGGCTATAACTAGACAACTGTTCATCCAATCGACCTGAACATTGGCATGCAGTGTCTCTGTCCAATGTCCATTCTTATGAGCTTCCTGCCTTCAGTGCTTGAACCCTGGTAATCAGCTATATTTATTATTATTATTATGAAGGTAGGACAAGGCCTCGCCTTGCAGATGGTCTCCAGCTGACGGCTGCTGGCGAAGGAGTTGTCCTGGAGACATCGGTCGCACTCTTCGTGCCAGTGCCTCCACTTCACATCAAACTCTGTGAGGGTCTGAGTGCTGCCGGGCTACACACACACACACACACACACACACACACACACACACACACACACACACACACACACACACACACACACCAATTTAAATAACCAGCATTGCATCAGCAGCAGGATCGGTTTCACACGTCACCATCTGCTGTACATTCAGTGTATTTGTGTTAATGTGCTGATATTTGGAGGAAACGTATGAATGTAAATTCTATATGGGTATAACTGCAGTCCTCACGTTAAACACTGGCATTTTGTGCAGCAGGCTGTCCATGAGCTGATACGTGGCTCTGGATGCCGGCTGGAGAGACGCCTGTTTCTGCAGAACCTGTCGAGCCTCGTCCATGCGTCCCTGCAGGACAAAACTAATCACCTACACACACACACATAGGAAGAGAGAGAGAGTTAATACTGTGCGTCAGGTTTTGTTTAAACTGGCTAATGGAGAATGAAAAGTCACAGTACCACGTCCCAGTAAGCGTGATGACGTGCGGGGCTTTCGCTCTGCAGGACCTCGCGCGCCTTTTCATCCACGTCAGCTTTGTGTAAACGCACCCAGTCCAGCAGGTGCAGCAGCAGAGAGCCGGCTAAACGCAAAAACACCAACGCATTTCAATAACATTCGAGTGTACAATAGTGTGTGTGTTTTACAGGCTGCTGTAAAACCTCACTGAGGTGAACCGTGCTCTTAGAAAGGTCCATACTCACAGTGTGGGTACAAAGTGTGAGGTAATTGTGTGCATGTGAGTCATTGGAGGCGACTTTACCCGGGGCTGCGTCGATGAAAAGCACTTCGCACAGATTCCATATCAGCTCGATCGCTAAGAGAATGGACACCTGAATATATACACAGACGCACACGTTAATCCCTACGACTTTTCAATATATACAATATTATTATTCTAGATTTCTATCATTCTAATTATATATATATATTTGTAGATTTACTAATAGTTACTGTGTACGAGTGTGAATCAGTACCTGGTTACTGTACTGTGTGTCTGTAGTCGATACTGTAGAGAGAAGAAAAAAAAAAAAAGAGCAACACACACATTAACGTTGGTCAACAACAACACACAAACACACACACATTTACACACACTTACCTGCGACCTGCTGCAGTTCTTCCATACAGGCTCGTATTACAGACCTGTAGTTCTTACTGATGCTCACAAACCTGCAGAGACACAAACAGAGCAAAGACTTAAACTTGCTGCTTTACTACTGAAATACAAAGTGCTGACACTGGAGACTCCTTCCTTCAATTCATCTAAAACAGGTTCTCAAAACAGGTTTAAAGCGGTAATGCGGTGATGAAGAAGGAATGAGATTGTTCTTCAAAAACTAATGAGAACGAAACGAGAAAACCGGCCTCATGTGGGTGCAACCAAATGTTCATTCATTACACTTCCATCATTGTTGAGGTTCATCGATGGACACTTGAATGTAAAACTCTTCATAACCACAAGCTATTTTATTCCTTACCCTTAAAGGAAATGAATTAATGCCACCTGACCAATCAGAGACAGACAACATAAACCCATAAACCATTTTTCTGCCAAAAACATACATTCTACCTCAACTTTCATTACTCCAAAATATTCATGAAATAATGGCTAGTTGTGTCGTGCACGCGGGTGTAAATCTGTTTCTCCTTACTGTGCTTTCTTGTTTTTGCTCGGAACGTCATCTTTAATGTTCTGCAGCCCGACGAAAATGTGATGAGACTCGTTGAAGAGCTTACGCAGGATGGGCGAATAGATGTCCTCGTCTCTGCGCAACCAGAAGATGAAAGGACGATCAGAGCCTCCAGAGCCGGGACCTGTGTATGTGTGCGTAAAGACAGTTATGGGCCAATGATCCACAAACATACCATGTGACACACACACACACACACACACACACACACACACACACACACACACACACACACACACACACACCACCAGGGTTTGCTACCTTGTAATTTGAAGTTGGTCTCGTACATCAGCAGGTCTCCTGGACCCCACTCAAAGCCCAGATGTTTCTGTTTAAAACCTGCGCCTGGGATTAGCTATGAGAGTGCGCACGCACACACACACACACACACACACACACACACACACACACAATACTATAAAGTAAATATTTTATTTGATTCTGTTTTAATTCTACAGCAATTTTATTATTGAAGAAATAATCCCCATCAATAATTCTATACACACACTATATGCCCAAAAGTATGTGCCCCCCCTGACCACAACGCCTGTATTTGGTTCTTCCCCTAAACTGGTAGCACATTTTGTACAGGAGGTCTCTGTACACTCCAGCATTACAAATCGTTGGGATGAAGTGGAGCCTCTTCACATCATTCACAACCTGATCTCACTAATGCTTGTATGGGGTGATAGCAAAAGGACTAGCGGTGCTAACTGGTGCTATTCGGACCACAAGCGGGCTCAAGATGACGGAACCATTCAGCAACTCGTGCATGATGATAGCCGGAGAACGATCCACGCGATTTTACTATTTTAAAGGTGATGGCGTGTGAACGTAGATGAATAAACTACTTTCTTGTAAACAAAGTGGAACATTTTTGATACCACCTCATATTTCTGAATGATTAACAATCCCTATAGCCACACCCCCAAAATCAAGTGTATACACTTCGCAAAACATTGGAGCTCATGACGTGAAACTAAGAGGTTCAAGCCTGAAGCCTGCTTCATTATTACACCTCCACCGGTCATGAAGGTTGGACTGGAAGAACTTGAGGGTCTGGCACAGAGCTCAGACCTCCTCAATCCCAGTGAACACCTTTAGGATGAACTGGAGAGATCTAGATCTTTAACTGGAGGGATCTCTGAACCCCTACCACCACAGATATGCCCCAGGAACCAAGTGGAAAGACTTTGCACATACTTTTAAACACATAATACATACAAAGAAGAAAATGACAGCAGGAATAAATTATATATATATATATATATATATATATATATATATATATAAACTTTTAATTAATGTATTATAAATACTCTGTATGGTGTTATAACGCCACAACGAATCTAATTTTATAATAAATAAATTGAATTCCAATGCATTTTATTAAATTTATAATTAGGTATAATATAGTATTTATTATTATTATTATTATTATTACACAATTAGATTATAACTGTCATTATCTGGAATATTTTTCACTCTATTTACCGTTGTTGTCGGCTCCACATCTAATTCCTCCATTTACAGAAAAAAATTAAATAAAATCCCAATAAATCCGGATATTTTTTTAAATAAATGATATTTTAAGCAGAATTAGCTGTAAAGCTAACTTCACAAGCTTCAAGATTTTAGCGCCTCGTTCAGGCTACTCGCTGTTAGGACCCCGGAAGTGACGTTTGTAAAGGCGGACAGTCAGAGCGCCTGAGTAAAACTAAATATAACAATCATCATCATAAAGTTCAGAAAACGCATTAAGAAATTATAAATTAAGGGGTCGATTCAGGGATAAATACTATGTTTGATTTAGCTATAAAAAATCATAAATGTGGATTCGTGTTTATTGAGGTGTTTTGATGATACAGATGGATTTCTTCACTTTAATGTGATTCCAAGCTGAAAAATGAAACATGTTGAAAACTTTTTTCACGAATTCCGTGTTATTTTGAAGCTACGGAATGATTTATATGAGCCGTATTTAAATAAATAACGATGAAAACATTGAGAAGGACCGAAATCTAATCACTGAAACAAAAATGGCGTCCGAGCAACACAATGTGTGAGTGAATGAATGAGGGACAGACGGCGCCATGCTCAGTTGTCATGGTTACCACTTTAAAAAGTCCCCCTTTTTTATAATCAATTAACCAATATAATTTTTTTTTAACGAACTATGTCGATTTTTTTATGCATACTTATACTTGATGATTAATTTGTAGTAATAATAATAATAATAATAATAATAGTAATTAAATAAAAATTTAAATAAAAAGAAAGGAAACGCCGTATTTCAGTCGTTTGGGCGCGCGCGTGCACGCTCGCGAGCACAGCCGCCCCATTCCTGCGCGTCCGCGTCCGCGTCCGCGTCTGCCCCCTCCCCCATCCCTCGTCGTCGTCGTCGTCTTCCCCTCCCCCGCCTTCTCTCACTCCCTTGGCCAATCAGCTATGCTCGGCGTGCACGAGCGCAGGAGTCGTGGACGCGCACGTCGCGGCCGGTTTTTAAAGGCGGGAGCGCGGACGTGCGCGTCCCCGCGTAGTCGTTTTTTTTTTTGTTTTTTGTTTTTTTTTTTTCCTCGTGTGTGTGGCGGCGTAAAAGGGCAGCGCTTATACAATAACCATGGCAGACGAGAAACCCAAGGTGAGCCTTACTGAATAATAATAAAATAATTATATACATATATACATATACATATACATTTACATATATACATATATACACATATATATAAAGATTATACCGCTGTACGGCTCGTCTACAATCTAATAAAACGTTAAAATAAATAAATAATAATAATGCGGAGATAAAAAGAGAATATTCCGCTTAGTGGATAAACACTGGAACTGCTGCAGCTGCTGCTCGGCACCGGAAGAGATGTGCACGCGCTTTTGGCTCGGCCGCCATCATTACCCACAGCTAGCGAGAAAAGCTCGGCTAGTCTGAGGACGTCTTTATATACTGTTTCATTTCACTAAAATGAGGTTCAAACAACGTTTACTACAGATGAATAATGATGAAATGTACTCAGGGACAAGTTAAAAACCGCGACAATGAAAATGAACTTTATTAACCTCTTTCTTGTTTACTTTGTGTTAGCATAAAACTGGATGTTGGCTAATATGTTGCTAGCTAATATTTTACAAGATGGTTTAGCATCAGCAACTAAAGTGATTAAAGTATTACAAAATATTGTTTAATATATATATTAAATATTATATTTATAAAAGTCTTTTCACCATGTTTTGGAGGTGTATCTGTGGGGATCAGTGATCACTCAGCTACAAGAGCTTTAGTGAGATCAGGTCGTGATGATGTGAATAATGTAAGGAGTCTTCAGTTCATTCTAAAGGTGTTCAAGTTGTCTCCAATTTGTCCTAAAGTAGTTTAATGTGTTCCCCATTTGTCCTAAAGCAGTTTAAGGTGATCCCAGTTTGTCCTAAAGCAGTTTAAAGCGTTAACAGTTTGTCCTAAAGCAGATAAGGTGTTCCCCAGTTTGTCCTAAAGCAGATGAGGTGTTCCCCAGTTTGTCCTAAAGCAGTTTAACGTGTTCTCAGTTTGTCCTAAAGCAGTTTAAGGCATTACCAGATTGTCCTAAAGCAGTTTAAGGAGTCCCAGTTTGTCCTAAAGCAGTTTAAGGAGTCCCAGTTTGTCCTAAAGCAGTTTAAGGTGTTCCCAGTTTGTCCTAAAGCAGTTTAAGGTGTTCCCAGTTTGTCCTAAAGCAGTTTAAAGTGTTCCCAGTTTGTCCTAAAGCAGTTTAAGGTGATCCCAGTTTGTCCTAAAGCAGTTTAAGGTGATCCCAGTTTGTCCTAAAGCAGTTTAAGGAGTCCCAGTTTGTCCTAAAGCAGTTTAAGGTGTTCCCAGTTTGTCCTAAAGCAGTTTAAGGTGTTCCCAGTTTGTCCTAAAGCAGTTTAAGGTGTTACCAGTTTGTCCTAAAGCAGTTTAAGGTGATCCCAGTTTGTCCTAAAGCAGTTTAAGGTGATCCCAGTTTGTCCTAAAGAAGTTTAAGGTGTTTCCACTTTGTCCTAAAACAGTTTAAGGTGTTTCCACTTTGTCCTAAAACAGTTTAAGGTGTTCCCAGTTTATCCTAAAACAGTTTAATGTGTTCCCAGTTTATCCTAAAGCAGTTTAAGGTGTTCCCAGTTTGTCCTAAAGCAGTTTAAGGTGTTCCCAGTTTGTCCTAAAGCAGTTTAAGGTGATCCCAATTTGTCCTAAAGCAGTTTAAGGAGTCCCAGTTTGTCCTAAAGCAGTTTAAACTGTTCCCAGTTTGTCCTAAAGCAGTTTAAGGTGTTCCCAGTTTGTCCTAAAGCAGTTTAAGGAGTCCCAGTTGGTCCTAAAGCAGTTTAACGTGTTCTCCATTTGTCCTAAAGCAGTTTAAGGTGTTCCCAGTTGGTCCTAAAGCAGTTTAAGGTGTTCCCAGTTTGTCCTAAAGCAGTTTAAGGTGTTCCCAAATTGTCCTAAAGCAGATTAAGGTGTTAGCAGTTTGTCTTAAATGTGTTTCCAGTTAATCCTAAATGTGTTTAAGGAGTTCCCAGTTAAAACAGTTCCTTGTTGAAGAGTCTTTTCCTGATTTATTCTCCTCTGTGCTGTTATAATAATCTCCGGTCTTCTGCTGAATCAGACTCAAAAAATGGAAAAGTGCACTTACAAACAATAACAGCTACATAACAGAACACAGAGCAAAGGACTGAAGTAAGTCTCCTCGCCACAGAAAGTGTCTCGTGTGCAACCGAGTTTAAACAGTGCAGACAGACAACACAAGACAATGTGCAAAAGAGAGAACTTTATTTAAGTGTATTTGTAAACATAAACACAATGTTGTGCAAGAGCAGCAATCAAGAGGCACAAAACAACATGTAAACAGATTGATTAAATATAATTATATAATAGTGGTGAAATGAATTGAGATGAGTAATGAGTGTGTGTTCAGGTTGTACAGTTCAGTAACACACAGTTGAGTGAGTGTGTGTGTTGTGTACAGTTCAGTGCTGTGTGTTGAGCAACCTGATCGCTGTTGGCTTTGCGGATGCATTAAGATGCTAGTGGGTAAAAAAAAAACAGAGCAGGTGTTTGAAAGGGTTTTTCTGTTGTTGGACTGCACCGTCAATCAAATCAAACCGTGTTTTCCTCTGAAAGTAGGCGGAGCTAAAGCCTGGAATGAAAATCTGTGGGATTGAACTCCGAACAAGAGACACTGATTAGGTGTGTGTGTGTGTGTGTGTGTGTGTGTGTGTGTGTGTGTGTGTGTGTGTGTGTGTGTGTAGGAGGGCGTGAAAACCGAGAACAATGATCACATCAACCTCAAGGTGGCGGGACAGGACGGCTCAGTGGTTCAGTTTAAGATAAAGAGGCACACGCCGCTCAGCAAACTCATGAAGGCTTACTGCGAGAGACAGGTGAGTGACAACACACACACGAATCAATCGGAAATGATCGCAAACATGATTGAACCCTTAACCAGTGTACATCAAAGGCACAATATAGATCTGATTTCATGCCGGTTTTAAATCCGATCTTGTGGTTTCCTCACTTTTATCACACAACCCAATATCCCACACATGCATCCTTTTATTGAAGTAGTAAATTAGTTCCTTCTGATTGTCAGGATGTATTTTAGGTTGATGTGGTTTATCAATCCACTGGGATTTATAAAAGAGTTAAGGACAGAGGGTTACGATGTGTATTGGAATATCTTCTGTAACATTTTGTATAATCACACACTTTTCAACACTTTCACAAAAATAATCTCAATATGATATCTGGAACGTGTTCAACCGCACTCACAGTACACATTCTGCTCCATTGACTCCTGTTCAACGTATTCAGTTTAGTTGTATGAATGCGATAAATGTAAGTCGCCCTGGATACGTGCGTCTCCCAAAAACGTTAGCTCGGCGCATTGAGGTTTGGCGAACTCTGACCTGCGAATTCGTATCTCGACAAGACAAGCAAGTCGTAGGATATGGATTGGTCACGCGGTGACCTCTTTAGAAAATACAAGATGAAGGATCGCTGATGGCGGTGTCTCTACTCCCTGTTTGATACGACACATCTATCACTAAAAATAGGGATTTTTAATTAAATTTGACACAGAATGAATAAAAGAATTGAAAACTAAGGACCATGTATTTCATTGGCGGCCACTGATTTTTCATGCTGTATTTCTAGTAGCTTGAATAGTTGGTATATATAGCATGTTCTGTAAAAGGGATTTTTCTTCTCTGTTCTCGCTACTATAAGTTTTACTGAACTATTATTTGGCATTCGAAATGTGGTGATCCTTAAGTGATATAATACAGTTGGTATAATGTGACATTTGCTAAAAGACATTCTAGACACCCTATCAATATGTAGTTATCATAATCATAACATAGTTGTATCATAGTTTTAACACTCATATCGTACTCATAACGTAGTCATAACATAGTCATACCATATTCATATCATAGTTTTAACACTCATATCGTACTCATAACATAGTCATAACATGATCATATCATAGTCATAACATGATCATATCATAGTTATAATAGTCATAACATAGTCATATCATAGTCATAACATGATCATATCAAAGTCATGACATGATCATATCATAGTCATAACATAGTCATGTTATGTCATAAACTATAACAGTCATTATAATCAGATCATTGTTATAAGTCATATCATACTCATAACATAGTCATTACAGAATCCTAACAGTCATATCATAGTCATAATGTATTTATATCATTAACACATCATAGTTATAACAGTCATATCGTACTTATAACCTAGTCAATACGTAGTCATTACGTAGTCATATCATAGTCATATATTAATAATATAGTTGTCATATCATACTCATAACGTAGTCATTACATAATCATATCATAGTTATAACAGTCATATCGTACTTATTATGTAGTCGTAACATAGTAATATCACAGTCATAACATGAACAATAGTTGTTTTTTTGAAGACGCATCAATTCTAATCTGAAAAACGTAACTACAAACTAAATAATAACCAGAATAAAAGAAACTCTGACTCGAATCTCAGACTGACAAAACAAATCTATATTATTTTTGAAGTCTTTCCATCCTGTGACTTTTATTGATTTCAAGAACATGCAGTAAATCTCCACCCGCTGAGGAGAACAGAGGGGGAACCAGGCACTTGTCCCAAAGCTGAGTAAATGAAACCATAAACCATGTTCAAACACGCGTCACTGTTCCCACACCGAGCGCACGATTAGTGCAGGCGCCGATTAAATCCAGGGAAAGTCCACAAGAGCAAACTCGAGTAAGAGGACACTTGAGGTTTCTGGCCAGTCCACAGCTCCTTATCTCATAAATGAATTGCATGGCTCAGAGGCCGGACACGGCATGAAACAAAAAAGATGACTCTGCATATCTGTTGTCTTGCCAGAGAGAACAAAAGTGTTCGTGATTTTAATACGAAGGCACGTATATGGAGATTCGATCCTCCTTCGTACCAACGTACATTTTGAGCGACGAAGAAAGAGGAACGTCGGACACGTCATTCAACGTTTGGGTGAAAGTAAAAAACTGGCGCTTCACAAAAGATGTAGCTGTTGAAGCCGCTAAAACGTGTGGGGAGCGCTGTTGCTAGGCAACCAGAAAGTATGGATCCTGGGGCTTTACGGTTTAGTTGCGAATACGTAATGGATCCTCGATCAATTTCTTTAATAGCAGCGGAGTAAATGTTTCGGACGCGGTTTAACTCCTATGAAGAAACCTGTAACATTATCATGTGATGTATCTGATCACGTTATCATTATTGGTATTGTGGGATCTCCCAGCTCTATCGTGAGACGTGATCTTCAAGAGATCTGCGAGTATTGTGCGATGAGGGGTTTAACAGGATGAAGGGGTGGAGATGAGGGGCAGAACGGTGTTTGGATTGAGAAGGTAAACAGTGTATCTCTGGATCATCTGGAAATGTCTAGTGTAAATGTAATATTGATTTTTTTCCCCAGCCCAAGCTAATCAGCAGTGGGGGAGTGCTGACCTCTCTTGGAATTGTGTGTGTGTGTGTGTGTGTGTGTGTGTGTGTGTGTGTGTGTGTGTGTGTGTGTGTGTAAAGTGCTAAACTGATATTTTTTCTTTCTATCTCATTCTGTTTTTAGGGACTGACGATGAGGCAAATCCGATTCCGGTTTGACGGACAGCCCATTAATGAGACCGACACACCTGCACAGGTATGACCCTAAGTCACATGACCTGTGACCTCAGGAATACAGTTACAGTCCCATCTAAAGGGGTCCGAGTGCATGTTTGAATTTTACATGTGGGCTGGTAATTAGATTTTTATTCCATTCAGTTAAGGAGCATTTGATGTATTCAATAATCTGAATATAATCTGATTTATTTAAATACTGGAGGATTTGATGTATTCAATAATCTGAATATAATCCGATTTATTCAAATACTGAAGGATTTGATGTATTCAATAATACGATTATAATCTGATCTATTGAAATACTGGAGGATTTGATGTAATGTGATGTAAACAGCACACTATAGCACCGTATACTGAAATAAAACTAATAGCAGATTAGAACCCAATAATCAGATTAGTAGACGAAGAGGAAGTTGAAATTTTCCACCATGTTCTACTTCACTAAAGTTCATATAGCGAGAAATTTGATTACTTATCAATTCAAAACACCCAGTGATCACCTTTAAGTCTGTATCGATTGTATCGTTGGCAAAAACCCGATTATTTTCGAACTCTCCGTGCGTAACCCTGCTGAATTTACCTCATAATGACATTTTCCTTCCGCTCAAATCACCGCAGGCGTTTGAATATATGATTTCCGATATTGACCTTCCGGGTGGGTTAAGTGCATCTTTCAGTGGATGTGTGGAAGATCGGGGCTATTAGGCGGTGTCATGTCAGGGTCTGAAAAGTCTTAAGTACATTATTTAGGACTGGGAAAAACAAATGTGTATATATACTGATCAATAATAAACTGAAATAAATTAAGAAATACGAGTGTCATTCAATCTTTTGTACCACATCAGTCTGTCGATTAAATACATTACTTCTTTGTTTTAAAGCATTTTATACATTAATAACAATATTAAAGTGTCCCACCATTTTCACAGCTTTTCAGCGAATTAATGAAAAATTATTTAAAGACCCACAGAGAATAAATAAAGCGCTTATTCACTCACTTGTCACCCCGACTCCGCCCCCTATTCACAATTCACCCCGCCCACTTAATAGCTTAATAGCTTTTTTGTTGGCAATTTACATATTTCACTATAGCACATAACGTATATTGTAGAAATGATCTGTATCTTGTTATATCGTTTAACCCTTTCTGTAAGCTGCATTATCAGAATACACGTTTTGTAGCTTGTTACTAAATAAAACGGCTCGCTGACACGCTCTGACATTTGGACCCCGCATATGGCAGCTTTGTTCGAACCCTCGGCCCGTCCCTCGGGACTCTGCTGAACGTGTGCACGCGTTTAACAAAAAGCCTGTGTCAGCTGCTCAGATGTAAATGCATATTTCATGCAGATGGGTAGGTATTAAGTGGAGGCTCATTTCCTTTCATTTTAACAACACAGAGAAGACGGCCATTGTGTCCCGATCGACAAAAAACAAGATCAATTGATCGTTAAAGCCGGAAAACGCAGCCCAGACCATTACGCACCATTACAGCCTGCCATCACGCTGCCTCTTAATCGAGCTGGATCATCATACAAATATAATGAGGAACGAGGAAATGCGAGCTGGAAAGTCGTTCAGGATTGATGGAATATTAAGGCGCAATGTGACGTTTTTTTTACTGATTAAAGAAACATTAAACACTATGGTGGACTTACGGCGGTTTATTGAAAACGGTGTAGAAACATAATTTTTTTTTCTTCTTAAACAAAGAAAAATTCGATCTGATCGGTCAGAAGGCGTTAATTAATTTTCGGTAGCTGCAGCTGCGTCCCGAATCGCCTCAGCAAAAAAAATTAATCACTCAGGAGACACGTCGTACTTTTTATCCATTTATTGTTACATTTGTAACAGTGATTCCCTCACCAGCCTCTCTTTTATTTCTATTTATTTTTTTAAGTTTACACTGGAGACTCCTTCCTTAACTAAAATAAACCGCTCCTTACTGAAGACGTCACCGCACCGCACCACACCTTCATCCGAGTCCCTCTGAATGAGCAGTTAGTGTAGAAACGCTGTCGTGTCAGAGCGAGTAAGGAAAACGCTGTAGTGTATTATTATATAATCGCCTCCCTTTGTACCCCCACACACTCCCACACACTCCCACACACTCCCTTCCCCCGATAATGTTTCAGTCATTGGCAATTTTTTCCCCCTTCCATCTCAAACCCCAGCAGTGTGAAGTCGAAGCACCTTTTTTGGATAACGACATCCAGTTTTGCATCATTAAACCTGTCTGAAGCTTTCAAGTGTGAAATATCTCGCATATGAAAGTCAAAAAGTTGCCCATAGCCATATATGATGCTCACTTATGTTTCTCTCTCTCCCTCCCTCTCTCCTCTCTTTGCTTCTCACAGTTGGAAATGGAGGATGAAGACACAATTGACGTTTTCCAGCAACAGACAGGAGGCTTCGTCTAAAACGCAGGAACTTCGCAGCCTTTTTTTTTTTCCTCGCTCTCTCGTTTCTTTCTTTCTCTCTTTCTCTCACTCTTATCTCACCCCTGTTCTCCCGCTCAGTTAATCCTGACTGCTGTTGTATAGCGTGCTGATGCTCTTCCAATTTCGCAGTTCCTGCTCTTTTGTATATAAATGATTTCACTCTCACACACACACACACACACACACACACACACACACACACACACACACACACACACAAAGGTAAAGTGCCAGCATGAAAATCAGAAACCCAAAATTTCGTTCTTTTTCTTTTTTTCTTCATTTGGAAAGAATGAGCACAAAGCACCCAAAAAAATGGTCTGTGGTCCAGATCTTTCTGCTGGAGCTTCATTCGAGTAGAGCGACTCCGCTTTAAAAACATTGACACCAAATTTACTCTTTGTATGAAAAGGACACCTGGTGAAGTCAGGTGCTCTATAATACAGGACACGTCTGTTATTTTTTTTACAATTATTTTAGCTGCTTTTATTTCTATTACCGTCTTTCGGACACATTTTTTTAAATTGTCATCAATCGGTAGTAGACGTGTGCAAATAATACAAGCCCCAGATTCAGTAGGTGAATTGTGAATAATAGTAACGATGATGACGAGTCCTGATATTTCTGTCGAGTTAAACCCCTGTATTGTCGAATAAAACATTTGTTAAAATAAAGAAAACACTTTTTATCTTCATATCCGACTTCTTTGTTGCTGCCGTTTGTTTGAGCAGGTGGGTGTCGTTCATTTTATTTTTAAATTAAACCTACTGCATAGAAGAAATGGAAATAAATGTTTGTTTGTTTTATTAATGCCAGATTTTTTTATTTTTATTTTTTAAAATAAAATCACTTAGAGTTAATGTCTTTACAAAATAGCTTAAATAAAATGTGATTTTTAATTAAGATTTTTTAATTGAAATTTTTTTATTATTCAAAAAACAGAATTTTTTTTATTGTTTTTTTTTTTTTTTATATATATATATATATATATATATATATATATATATATATATATATATATATATATATATATATATATATATGACAATTTTTACTTGGGTTTACTTATTCATCTTACAATTTTTTTTGCCGGGTTGTTTATTTTATTAGTTTATATATTAAGTTAACTTTTTACAAGTAGCAGAAATAACTTTTTTTTTTTTATTATTAATAGGCCTGATTTTTTTTTTTTTTTTTTTTTTTAATTATTTATTTAGTTGTTTTTTTTTGTTTTTTTAAGTGCAGATTGGACAATGTTTTATTATTTTTTATTTTAAATGTGATTTACAGAAGACTAAAAATTTCAAACGACAAAAAATCAAAAATCTTTATTTTAAAAACATTATATTTATATATTGATATATATTTATATATATATATAACTGTTTATACAGCACTGTAATGGACGCTGCGTCACCGCCTGTCATTTCAGAGGAATGAGGGCAAAAAAAACACCCTCCCCAGAGCGTCTTTAAGCGACGTGAAAATCCTCCAATCAAATCTCGAATTCCTTTTATCTTGACCAATCAGAACGCACGTTGATCTAGAGGGCGGGTCAAAGTGGGCTGGCGTTGAAACTCGAGCAGAAAAAAAAAAAAAAGAACGGCTGCCCAGATTCCCTATTCATCCCGGGTCGGGTGGAGTCCATGCGTGCTGGATATAAAGCGTTTTTTACACGTTTTTGGTTGCTAGATTTGGCTTTAAACGCGTTCAAGATCAGGTTTTCTCTTTTGTATTATTATTATTATTAACTCCATTTTTAATCCTGCCCGACATGACAACGACGACTACTTTCCAGGGGATGGACCCTAGCGCAAAAAACAGCTCCAGGTAAATAATACACAAAAAACACACAAAAGAACAATCAGGGATTGGGATCGGATTAGAGATTGGACTCGTGGGCGTGATTTATTATCGGATGAATGATGCTTTAATCCGTCGGATGATCAGATTTTGTGGATTTTAGTATCAGATGGCGAACGGCAAAAAAAAAAACAAACAAAAAAAAATTAAAGCTCATTTTTCTTTATGAAGGGAAAACAAATAAAGCGATTTAATCCCAATCTTTAAATCTAAACATACAAATAAACAGTGTGGTAATAATGATAATAATCCAGACGCATGCACAATGTTGGGATATTCCACTTATTTTCTTGGATGTCTATGGATTTGGTTGGTATCCACCCTTTTAATACACCAAGACACATTTTTTAATTGCAAAGGTGATATATTCCATTTCAATAGAGTCATAAATTCAGTAAAATGGAATAGAGGACTTTTTTTCTATCTAAATCTCTGTGGCTACAGAAATCTCCCTGGCAACCAGCCACCTTCTCCCTTCATCTCGCCCCTCTGAGGTCCAGCTAAAGGTTTCCTTCCTTTTTTTTTTTGACATTTTGTCGTCGTCCCAAAAAAAAACCTCCTAAAAACATAAAAAACATTTCAATGGCGTCAAATTTTCACGTTCCACACTAAGGAAATACCCCACGTGTCATCGTGTGATGTTTTGGACTTAAAAACACCTCCATCTTTGAGGCCTCAGGGTTCTCCTTTTATGGGATTTTTTCCCCTAGATTCAAAGCCTTGCCTTATTTTATTAACATTTTCCATGCCAGATGTTACAAAGTGAATTTTTATACTGAGCAAATGCATAATTGTTAACTTTCTTAACAATAACCGAGGAGATATTATAAATAGGGCCTGTGAATTAATTTGAGTTGTTTAGTCCATATTTTTGTTCATTTAAGTTTTATACAGTTATTTTCTTGAACTACATACATATTTATACACGTATCGATTCTGTTCTGGCGCATCTTCATCTATCCGACTTGTAGAATCACCTCTTTGATGCAACATGTTGATTTCCAGATTTGACTCCACCTTGCTGCCGCTTTGACTTGCGCCGTCAAACACTTAATTGTATCAATTGTAATTGAATATATCGTAAAGTGATGTGATGGTGGATATGTAGGAATGTGGTCAGGCCGCAACCCAAACCCTGGTAAAAAAAAAAAAAAAAAGTTTGATGTGTTTTTTTAAATCTGTGGATTAAATATTCCTCCCTCGATACAACTCAAATCTGAGGTAAATCCTGGTTATGACTGGAGTATAACCCAGTACAGCAGGGTTTATTCGAGTCTCCTGTTCTGTCGCTGGAAAATATTGTGTCCTCGCAGTAGGGTGGGGTCTCGGGAGGGGAAAAAAATTTAACCTCTTAGGATGAAAGCTAAAGATTTTGTGCAGGCAGCAAGGTGAAGTCGAGGTCATGTGACAGGTAACGAGCTGAACCTCACGATAAACGCCTAAACCTGTAGATCTGTGGATATGAAGCGAATTTATTTTGTGTGTTTTCCAAATAAGGGAGGCTGTGAAATGCTTCGGATTAGAACAGCTGTGTGTGTGTGTGTGTGTGTGTGTGTGTGTGTGTGTGTGTGTGTGTGTGTGTGTGTGTGTGTGTGTGTGTCAGCTGGTGAGGACTTTATAAAGAACTCCACTAAACCTTCAGCTATTTCTATTATTGCTTTACTAGCTATCTAACTATACTCAATACACTGATACACTGTCGGATTCTGGATTCCGATTGGTCAGGAGGTGCTGGTGGTGATGGATTTTCCGTAACGGCAGCTTTAAATGTGATCAATGCAAATCGCAGGTTTGTATTAATACGCGTGTTTGAGTACGTCCTCGCCTTTATACTAGAAAGATGTAATGCGTGAGGAAGGAGACTCCAGTGTCAGCACTTTGTCAACACTCAGAGGTAAGGCTGTACTGTTACTCTTCTGACATCGGGGTTCAGGTTAGCACATCGAGACTTTTTTTTTTTATATTTTTTGTCTTATTAACTACAGGAAATCTGAGCGTTTGTAGCTGCTATAACATAAATCAGAAAAGTCAGATCTTCCAAATGTAACTAGAATGGAATAAAGTGTAATTTATGAAAACCGTTGTTAGTGTTTGGAATTTGTTTTCTTGACAAACTCGTGTGTAATTTCAGATCAGCATTTTTATTGTGTAACTCCTGTATAGCAGCTAATTGCCTTTGTTGTTTGTATGAACTACAGAAGGTTAAATCTGAATGTTATGTAAAAAAACAATTTTTTTAACCTATCCTTAACGTTGTTTATTTATTTTATATGATTGACGGTAATGGTTGATATTTTATCAACACATCTGAGAGAAATGCTCGTATCCCAGTCCGTTTTAATAGATGGAATTGGAATACTGAAGATGGTCTCATCACCTTAATCATTAATTTTGCTTGCTGTCTAAAGCATGTGAAACTCAACCTTACTGTATCTATTGTTTGGCTTTATAAAGTAATCTCAGCTAACCATGAAGCTAGTTATTTAGCTGCGTATGATGACCCAACCCCCGTTGCCGTGTTACGACCGGCTAGCTCTACATAATATCTCGTTGTATAAATTTTTTCCTGTCAGGTTCTTCAACCGAACTCCAATGACGGCATTGTTTATTCGGTGTAGTAGAAAATAAATTAGATGTAGAACATACTGAAGTAAAATCCGCCCACGCAAGATTTGAGAGGAATGTTTTGAATTTTTGCTTGTAGATCTGGAATAAAATTTCCTCTGAATAAATTAGATATAAAGTCTGGTTTCTTTATGCTAGTTTTTTGCCTGTTATGATATTGATCTATCGATATGAGATTTTAGTAGTTTGCGATTTCATGTACACGAGTCTCCAGAGACACAGGACTCAAATTAACTGACCTGTCATGCACACAATTCGGGTTTTGACACCTAATCGATTAGATTCTGCCCGAGCTCGACTCTTTATTTAAAGTGTGTGGATTGGGATGCAGCCTGGACTTCCTCCTTCTCTCATTGCTGAGGTTTTATCGAATATTTGATTGGTCGTTAAGGCTGGAGCGATCCCCGAGGGGTGCTGTCCGGATAGATGAAACTCGTCTGACACAGGAATCTCCATTTGGTGTGGCTCGGGTCAGCTGTATGGTGTGTGTGTGTGTGTGTGTGTGTGTGTGTGTGTGTGTGTGTGTGTGTGTGTGTGTGTGTGTGTGTGTGTGTGTGTGTGTGTGTGTGTGAGTGTGTGTGAGTGTGTGTGAGTGTGTGTGAGTGTGTGTGAGTGTGTGTGAGTGTGAGTGTGTGTGAGTGTGTGTGAGTGTGTGTGAGTGAGATAAAGAGACAGAAGGGCTTGGGGAGTAGAGACACTCCCAGCTTATGTTAACTGTCCCCTGTAGTGGTCAGTCTGGTGTGTGTGTGTGTGTGTGTGTGTGTGTGTGTGTGTGTGTGTGTGTGTGAACCCCCTCCCTCGGGTCCAGTATTAACTCCCTTAAATCTTTTTGATGATGCTCGCCGGCGTCCCCTGCAGCTGTTTCATTCCCGTAATGTCAGCACGCCCACAAATGTAAGACGGCACCCCGTTTTCTCCATTAGCGCGTGTGTGTGTGTGTGTGTGTGTGTGTACACGTGTGCACCGATTTTTAAGTAACGGGCCAAAAAATGAAGCGATTTTTTTTTCCTTTTACAAATGTAATTCATCAGCCAAGACAGTGACTGTCTGAAATTTCTTTCCAAAGGGACGGATTTGTACTCTCATGAGCATTTAAATGTGAAAACACATTAGGCTGGAGATCCACACACCTGGGTACCACACACACACACACACACACACACACACACACACACACACTCTTATTCCACACAGGTGCAACTGTAACTGAGGAATAGAATAAATTAATAAATTGAATAATTCTTATGAATTTTATCGTTTATAAAGCTCTCTAATTTTTAGCCCCATTGCTGTAATAAAAAGGTAATATTTCACAGGATATTCACATTTATCTCATATATCCACTGAGCAGCTTAGTTTCCAGCAGAGGTGTAAAGAATACCTTCAAAAACCATACTCGAGTAAAAAACTTACCCAAGTTAAACATCACCAATTCCTATATGATTTGAGTAAAAGTGGATTTGAACACGACTTGAGTATTTGACTCATATTGCACTAGTCCTCGACACTAAGACACGATAGTGAAAAGTCAAAAACAGTCAATTTGTGAGGTTTCATTTCCTAAAATGCAAATCAAATTGTACACCTCATTAACACTGCATTAACCATCAACACAACAGCGTCTTCAGCACGGCAGAATGAAACAAACATCAAACAAGTTGCTAAAAAAATTTATCAACAGGGGATCTTTAATTAACAAATACAATTACAGTATCATGTGACAAAGTAAAAGAACCTCCAGTATATAATGTACAAATCAAATGAAAGTAAATATCACCTCTTTTGAGCATGTAATAGGTAACGTTTAGTTTTAATTAAAATACAGTGGAGTATAAAGTACATGTATTAAATCATAATTGTAGTTGCGTAGAGAATAAAAATTGCTTATATCTTTGATACTCAATAAAACTAGAAAGTAGGTAAAACATTACTTAAGTACTAAAAATTCATTACTTAAGTAAAAAATGTAAGTAAATATATAATAGAATAAAATAGCAAATATCACCTCTTTTGAACAATATAATAGGTAACAGTCAGTCAATGTAAATACAGTGGATTTAAAAGTACATATATTGACTCATAAATGTAGTTATATGTGCTTGTATCTTTGATACTTAATAAATCTAGAAAGTAGGCAAAAAATTACCGAAGTACATTTACTCAAATACTTCACACCACTGTTGCGTCTTGTCTGTTTTAGGATTTTGATATCCAATAGATATACAATAGATATAAGCTATGAGTGATGTGTGTATGGTTGCATTATAAATACAAGTTTTACATGTCAAGATGATCTAATTATTACAGTTCAGTCTGATATGTTGGTTAAATGACCAGACTGTGGTAATGTAATAATAAATGTCTGGTTAATTACCTTGTGTCAAAGGAAATAATCGTGTTAGGCTCATTGGAAGAGGTTCGGCTATGAAATGAAGTGTGTCTGGCATAGAGTATAGTTTTGTGTTTATTTATAAATGTTTTGACTCTTTTTCCCAAATGTTGCCATGGGTCTCATTTGGTTGTGATCCTGACCCCACCCCTGTATTTTCATTGGTTTGTTACCTTATTGAGTTCGTCTGTTGTTTAACCAGTTGTGTCTGTGGAAAGGTGTAGCTCAGTGGTTAAGATGCTAAATTTCTGATCAGAAGGTTGTGAGCCCATGAGCAAGACCCTTATCCCTCAACTGCTCACGTGAATTAATGAATGAGATAAGTCTCTTTGGATAAGGCCATAAATGGAAATGTGGTTTCCGTGTCTTCCTCTGCACCTCGTGTTTGGTGATAGAAAGATTTTAAAAGAGAGACAGGTAATCAGACTGACGTGAGATATTAGAGAGATTAAGGCTAAAAAAAATGCAGAAGGATTAAAAGAATGATGAAGAAAGAGAGGTTAAAAATGGGAGAATAAGTTGAAGGACCGAATGAAAGAGAGAGCCAGGGAGAAGAGGACACAAAGAGAATGAAAAAAGTGGCTGACTGAAAATAGGAGAAATGGTTGAGGCTGAAAAAGACGGAATGAAAGAGAGACTGGAAAAGAGCACAGCAGATTGAAAAGGGGAGAAGAGGCTGAAGGAGAGACTGAATTAAAGCGAGACAGACTAAAAAAGGGAGAAAAGTTTGAGACTAAAGGAGAGGGTGAAAGAAGGGAGATTTATTATATAAATCATCGATATTTATCCGAGCCGATGTTTGTAGTGCAGCAGGTTGTGATATTTGAGAACCTGCTTAGTTCCAGCATCGAAGTGCATCAGAGCTTTATAAAATCTTATATATTTACATATTTGCCACTTGGCAGACGCCACACGTCACATTTATCTCATTCATACATCTGAGCAGCTATGGGGTTAAGGGCCTTGCTCGGGGGCCCAGGATTGGGATCTTAGTGTGACTGGGATTTGAACTCACGACTCATGCAAGTAAACCAGCAACAGGCTCAAACTCTTTGTGTTTATTGTATTTTTCTCTTCCCTCCGCAGGGTTTTGCGGCCTCCCGGCGGAGCCTCCAACATTTGCTTCGGATCAGACGAGGAAAGACCGGTGCGCAAGAACAGAATGGCCTCCAACATCTTCGCCGAGCCCGAGGACCCTCACGCCCATCGGAGGAACAACCCACCTGGTACACACACTCAAATACACACACTCAAATACACACACACACACACACACACACACACACACACACACACACACACACACTCCCTCCCTCTCAGAGTCATAGCCCAGGACATACAACGGCCACCCTGGTTACCAGAAGTGACGTCAGATGCCTCCAGATCCATTCAGAGGAGGAAGCTACTCTCGAAAGTGATTTCTCTGTTGAATCATTTCCTTGTTTGCTCAGGAATGCGAAGATCATGTGATGACGGTTTCGCATTGCTCGGTGTGGGTGTGTGTGGGTATGTGTGTCACGGAGCTTGTGAAAACCTTTTTTTTTTTTTTTTTCCTCCAACTGAGTAGCAGCTGATGTTAACAACAGATGGTCCCAGAGTTACGATGGTACAACTTACGATTTATCCGATCTCACGATGATAATAACGTTATGACAAAACTGTAATAATATTTAAAAGTTTTGAAAGTAAATATTTAAACACACTACCCCATAATGATTACAATTCCCAAGTTACGATGGGGTTATCTGAACGAGAGATCGGCCGATACTGAATTTTCCCCATAGCGAGGTCGGATCGTATTTGCCGCCAACCGATTAATCGACCGATAGATTTAAAAATTGATACTGATTAAAAAGAAACTAAAAAACGTAGAATAGTACAGAACTTGTACTAAATCATGAAAATGTAATAAATTGAAATATATTCATTAATAAATATAATAATATAAATAATACATTATATATGATAAATATAATATAGTGCTCTCTGTGCAGCACGCAGTCTCATGTGTAAAAACAACCAATGAAGCCTCTAGAGGCTGCTCTCGGAATGGCAGCAGCCATTCTCCAGTCGTGGACTACCTGTAACTGCTTTCTGGACGTTCCACATCAGATAAAACATATAAATATAGAAATGTTTAGACTACTATACAGCACGAGTTCATATCGCCACCTTCGTAATAAACCCTGTGATAAGTCTAATAGCAAGAGTCTGATTCAGCACCAAAACCACATGAAACAAAACCCATCTTAGGTGTTAAGACAGGAAATCAACAGCGCACAAAGCAGCACACTTCCTGTTGCCCTGCACTGTAAAGCACACAGGCCTTCAGGGGTTCATCTGGACTTCCTGCCTGCGTCGTGAACCTGTTCACACTTCAGACACTGGTGTGTGCATGTGTGTTGGTCATTTCCAGTCGAGATGACCTCATGGTCTGGTTACTCAGCCCCACTTCCTGGTGTGTAAGAGCGCTGAGTTGGATGATGGAAAACACAACGCCGTGACTTCACCTAAAAAGCATTCTACACACCAAGTGTGTGGGTCCTACCATTAGGGCTGTGTGTGGAGCAGATGCTTCATAAACATTCAGCTGTTTACGCGTGTGTGTGTGTGTGTGTGTGTGTGTGTGTGTGTGTGTGTGTGTGTGTGTGTGTGTGTGTGTGTGTGTGTGTGTGTGTGTGTGTGTGTGTGTGTGTGTAGTTAGTCAGTCAGAGCTGCCACTAATCTGAGGTTCCTCATGAGCCTGGCTTTGGCAGGTGAAGGCAGAGCAGGAAACCTCAGCAGCTTCCAGACACACAACACACACAGCAGGGGGAAATGAGCAGAGGAAATGGTGTGTGTGTGTGTGTGGGGGGGGGGGGGGGGGGGGCATAGAGGACAAAGGCAAACACAGGGTCATACAGTGACAAAACGACTAGTGTACAAACACGGGTATAAATGAAATTGAGGCTATGAGAGAAATACAGAAGATGAAAAGATGGACAGAGATGGAAAGGACAAAGAAAATATAAAGGAAAGAAAGAGAGAGGCAGAAGGACGGAGAGAGAAAAAAAAAGCAAACGGACAAAATGAAATACAAAAGCAGGCAGGGACAGACGAGCAATAAAGGAGGGAGCGACATGCAGAATAAGAGGAAGCCATAAACAAAAACAATGAGAAAGAAGAGGGAAAAAAAGAATAAAAGTGGGGAAGACTGTAAGAAATCGTGAGAGTGAGAGTGAGAGAGTGATTTAGAAAGTGAAACTCAGGAAACCAGACAGAGGTGACAAACAGACGATAGGATATGAGAATGAAATTAGAGGCTGAAAAATGATAGAGGAATGAAAGGATGATGGAGAAAATAAGAGAAGGGGTTGAAGATAAAGGACAAAATGAAAAGAAGCCAGGAAGAAAGGAGAGAAAAAAGAAAAAGGGTGGAAAATCATGGAAGGCTGGAAGACAGAAAGAAAGTGAGACAGACTAAAAAGGGGAGAACAGGCTGAGGCTGAAGGAGAGACAGAAAGAAGAGAGACAGACAGACAGATAACGAGACAGACAGACTAGAAGAGAGCGAAGAATGAGACCTGCAGAATAAAAAAGGGAGAGAAATGAAAAGGAAGCAACAGAACGGGAAAGCTGCCAGACAGACAGATAAACAGACTGAGAGTGAGACAGGTATGTGATGGACGATATGAGCTGATGAAGCTCAGGATAATCCTCATGTATGTTTCTACATGCTAATGCAAAACAGGTACAGACCGTGTGTGTGTGTGTGTGTGTGTGTGTGTGTGTGTGTGTGTGTGTGTGTGTGTGTGAGAGACACATTATCAGCACACACTCATCTGGAGAGAGCGAGACACAATGGCGTCTCAGTGGAACTCCTGTTAAAGTTCATTATCTAGCGGAGCTGCTGTCGTGTTTCAGAGAGCTCTTTGTGGCCTAATCACTGCTTTTCGTGGGAAGACGTTCAGCGTGGGTGCACGTTTGTGTGTGTTTGTGTTTGTGTTTGTGTGTGTGTGTGTGTGTGTGTGTGTGTGTGTGTGTGTGTGTGTGTGTGTGTGTGTGTGTGTGTTGTTACGACCCAGAGCTTAAACACAGATGTCGGGGTGTTTCTGGAGGAGGTGTGCACTTGTGTACTCATACTGCAGCTTTGTCCTCATAAGGGTGCTAGTGTTTGGTAGTAGTATTCAAATCACGAAGAGAGAAATTCCAGATATTTTCTTTCAGTCTGACTGTAAAATGTATCGGAAACAATAATCGCATTCATAATGACTCCCTCGATCAGTTACTACATCTGAGAGGTCGTGGAGATCAAGTGTATTACAGAGTAAAGAATGATATACTCTGTGGTTACAGGAAACTATTTAATGACAGGGCGGTGTGAGGAAACAGGGTTTCTGTTACCACTTTGAAGTTGATTCTTTTTACTATGGTCTGTTTGAATACTCGTTTCTGATTGGCTGGAAGTTTACCATTCTCAAAAATGTACATATAGAGTGAGAGAGCCGACAAGGCATAGGTTGTTGTCCTTCGTTCTGGAGGAGCAAAATCCGAAATTTCACAGAATATATAATTCAAGGTGGTATTAAAAAGATTTGAGACTAAATAGTGCTAACTGGTGCGTTACCACGTGTGCGATTCCTTCACTGACAGCAAGTTAGAACAACGTAAAAAAAAATTCTGCAGGCAAATCTGCCACAACGGTATTTGATACGACATACGTTTGTCAGACGGCGATGCTGCAACGAGCCGTTTAAGGTGTTTTGTAAGCTTAAAGAAAGGAGGAACGTCACTGGAAGACGTCGAGTGATCAGGAAGACCTTCACCGAGCTCAACCACCCAAAAATGTCGAAACCTTTAGGCAACTTGTGCATAATGATAGTCGGAAAACAATCCACACCGGGTATTTGAAACGAATCGCAGAAGGTGTTTGACTTGTTTCGAAACAAAGAATTACAGAAGTTCTTGAGAAACTTGCTCAGAAACTTCATGAATCTTCAGGCTGTTGAGGTGGAACCATCCCTAGCTTGACAGAGTGGCCTCCAATTGAGGAGATCTCCTTCCAAAGGTAGAGCGTTGCAATGAACCAGGATGTAAGTAGGGACCCCAGAAAGACTAGCTAAATATAAATACCTCATTATTTGTATTCCTTTATAGTTACACTAAAAATTTGCTAAACAACTTTTTATCACTTACACTATAGCAGCTGTAAACCACTTCCTGTCCCCTGCGGATGACTAGTGTCAGAGCTGCTGTTACAGAAACCGAATCTAAAACTTCTGACCAATCAGAATCCAGAGTCCAACAGCGCCTCGTCCACAGTATGAGGCAAACCACATAGCCAGTATCGTTCAGTCAGGAGAGTTTCTGATGACTTAAACACGACTCGCAGCGTCATGAAAACGCACTAAATCTTACTGGGGTGAACCAGTGGAAAAACGTGGCTCATTCTTTCCTCACAGAGAGACGGAGAGGAGGGACTGCTAAAGCTCTCATCGTAATGACAGCGCAGAGATGGTGCACTCTCAACACCCCGGGTTCACTCGATTCTGTGTCGCGCCATCAAACATCTTTATTAGCAGTCTGGGCTTCGCTCATGCTTTTACAGTCATTATGCAGTTTCAATAATTTTTAGGTTTGACCTGCAATATCAGACCTTGTTAGGGGGTCCACGTGTGATGAGAACTTGAGAATCATGATACATGACATTCATCGAGAATTAGGGTCATTTACATTCTGATTTTTTCGATATTGATGGGAGTAATCAAGCAGTTATTATTGAAATGCATAAAATTTTTTGATAGATACAACATTTGAAACCAGTTTGTCATTAAAACTAATTTCATCGTTTCAGGGTGTTATTTTTTCAGAAATTTGATTTGGTATATAACCCATATGATTGGTTTGTAACTTATATGATTGGTTTATATCACATGTAATTGATTTATAACCTATACAGTTGGTCCCAAACAAATATGAATGAGTCTTAACCCACACAGATGCTTCATAACCTCTATGACTGATTCATACCCTTTATGATTGGTTCATGAACCAAAAACCGATACATAAGCTTTTGGATTGAATCATCACTGGTGGTTCATGACCACTAAATGTATTATTTGTCAGTTGTCATGAATCCTCCTGTCTGTTGTAAGCTTTGTGCTTTGTGTCCAAACAGCATTTGGTTTATATTTCAATGACAAGTCTGATGAGTGTGTCATTGTTTTATTGTGAAACCAAAAAAGTCTGGAAGAACTTTCATAGACCAATGTTATGTAAAATAGCCATATGAGAAGTTCCTCCAAAAGGGTCATGTCGGCTTCTTGACAGAGATCTTTTGGTAAACATGGGAGAAACATTAAAGCCACTAATGTTTGAAGGACATATTTGTCGAGCACATCTCTTCTTATCTTTGCATTCTAATGATGCCTCTAATGTTGTTCTTGCAGGTGGCGAAGCGACCGGAGTGCTGTGTGGGGAACATTCTGCCCCACTGAGGCGGTGCCACCAACCACCAATCTACCTAGACAACTCTGAACACCCAGACAAATCCATGGTGAGTCCAGAACAGAGAGGGAGTGTGAAAAAAACACAGAAGGAGGGCATCATAAATACACAGTCCTATGACTGGTTCATAACTCTGATAATGGACTCGTAAGCTGTATTACTGTGCTACAGTCTCTTTTATTGGTTCATAACCTGCGTCGTGGTTGGTCCATAACCCTTAACTTGATTGATAAACTCTACAATTGGTTCTTTACCCAAGGTCCTGATTTATAACCTGTACCACTGGTTCATGGCGTATGATGCAATTGCTTCAGACCCATTTTATTGGTTCATAACTCACACTATTGGTTTATAACCCTTACACCCCACGACACTTCATTTCTGACTCGTGATATTGGGTTCATAACCCGAGCGGTCGCCTCATAACCCTAAACGGAGAGCAGTTATTATATCAAACCTCCTCTCTCGAATCCCTCTCCAAGCTTCGTCAGAGGCAATAACAGCGCATAACTCACGAAGACATGTTTTAATGTGTGTGTACGCGCAGCTCTTCTGGTGTTTAGTCTATTCTGTGAATTGTGAAACGTGGAGCAGTCTGCTATAAAACGAATAAATTAGTAAATTGGCCGAAGTCATTACTTTTTTCAGCTTCTAAACCCTCAAACACACTCAGACAGAGATACACATACACACATGCAGTGTCCAAGAAACTGTGTTCACAGTTAAAAGCCTGGGATTTCTGCTCAGACAGGACTTTAGCAGCTGAGTGAAAACACTGGCAGTGAGTTTCTAAATTTTCTCTCTCTTTTTCTTCTTTTTTTTTTCCACAGGAGGAAAACTACGAGCAAGTAAACCATGGTGAGTGTTTTTGCCTCATCAAGCTCCTAATCACTCTTAAATAGCATTCCCCTCCCTTCCTCCCTCTCTCTCTCTCTCTCTCTCTCTCTCTCTCTCTCTCTCTTTCTCTCTCTCTCTCTCTCTCTCTCTCTCTCTCTCTCTCTCCCCCACCCTTCCTCCTTCCCTTCTCTCACTCCTGTTCCCTCTGTTTCTCTGTGGCAAATAAACAGCAGCACATGATGCACATTAAGGTAAATAGCGTCTCTGTTACAGACGCTGTGAAAAATACTGACTTTTATTCATCAAACCCGTGTACGGTCAGCTGTGAGCCTAAAATAAATGCGGACTGATTTCACCCTCATCGTGAACGTTCATCAGTTTTATAAACTAGCAGAATGTTCTAGCGACAGTAATGTCTTACAATCTGTAAATGTGGTCCGTACTACAAATTCTGGATAATCGGTGACTAGATGATCATATTTTCTCTCATAAAACGTGTGAAAGTGAATGTTGGGTTCCTGAAGCATCGCATTTATTCATTGGTTTAATGTTTGAGTGATGAGGGGAGTGGTGGCTCCAGCGGTTAAGGCGCTGGGTTACAGATCGGAAGGTCGGGGGTTCAAGGCCCGGTATCGCCAAGCTGCCACTCTTGAGCCCTTGAGCAAGGCCCTTAACCCTCTATGCTCCAGGGGACCCTTACGAGAAAAATAAATCAAGGACCGTGACGTCGGAGCGACGTGGGCTCACCACCTGCAGTAGGGACCGTAAGGGACCGGTGCTGAGAGGATCGGGCAGCATTCGAAGGCGGGGGCCTTGACAGCCCGATCCCTGGAAACGGAGAAGTGTCTGGGAAATCTGCTTAGACTGCTGCCCCCGCGACCCGAATTACGGATAAGCGGGAGAAGATGAAAAAAAAAAAAAAAGATCTGGAAACACTGTTAGTAGGATACGTGAAGAGAAATGTAACCTAGAGAGAGAAGTCATATTTGCTGCAAGAAATCTAATCTGGTGAGAGAAATCTAACCTAGAGTGGGAAGTCTAATCGAGCTAAAGCAATCTGATCTAGTGAGAGAATTTGGACTGAGTGTAGCGTAGCCTGTGTAGTAACTTTTATTGTCAACGTAGTAAACTTGTAAAAAGTAAATATATACAGTGAGGAAAATAAGTATTTGAACACCCTGCTATTTTGCAAGTTCTTCAACTTAGAAATCATGGCGGGGTCTGAAATTGTCATCGTAGGTGCATGTCCACTGTGAGAGACATAATCTAAAAAAAAAATCCAGAAATCACAATGTATGAATTTTTAACTATTTATTTGTATGATACAGCTGCAAATAAGTATTTGAACACCTGAGAAAGTCAGTGTTAATATTTGGTACAGTAGCCTTTGTTTGCAATTACAGAGGTCAAACATTTCCTGTAGTTTTTCACCAGGTTTGCACACACTGCAGGAGGGATTTTGACCCACTCCTCCACACAGATCTTCTCTAGATCAGTCAGGTTTCTGGCCTGTCGCTGCGAAACTCGGAGTTTGAGCTCCCTCCAAAGATTCTCTATTGGGTTTAGGTCTGGAGACTTGCTAAGCCACGCCAGAACCTTGATATGCTTCTTACAGAGCCACTCCTTGGTTATCCTGGCTGTGTGCTTCGGGTCATTGTCATATTGGAAGACCCAGCCTCGACCCATCTTCAATGCTTTAACTGAGGGAAGGAGGTTGTTCCCCAAAATCTTGCAATACGTGGCCCCGGTCATCCTTTCCTTAATACAGTGCAGTCGCCCTGTCCCATGTGCAGAAAAACACCCCCAAAGCATGATGCTACCACCCCCATGCTTCACAGTAGGGATGGTGTTCTTGGGATGGTACTAATCATTCTTCTTCCTCCAAACACGTTTAGTGGAATTATGACCCAAAAGTTCTATTTTGGTCTCATCTGACCACATGACTTTCTCCCATGACTCCTCTGGATCATCCAAATGGTCATTGGCAAACTTAAGACATGCCTGGACATGTGCTGGTTTAAGCAGGGTAACCTTCCGTGCCATGCATGATTTCAAACCATGACGTCTTAGTGCATTACCAACAGTAACCTTGGAAACAATGGTCCCAGCTCTTATCAGGTCATTGATCAGCTCCTCCCGTGTAGTTCTGGGCTGATTTCTCACCTTTCTTAGGATCATTGAGACCCCACGGGGTGAGATCTTGCATGGAGCCCCAGTCCGAGGGAGATTGACAGTCATGTTTAGCTTCTTCCATTTTCTAATGATTGCTCCAACAGTGGACCTTTTTTCACCAAGCTGCTTGGCAATTTCCCCCTTAGCCCTTTCCAGCCTTGTGGAGGTGTACAATTTTGTCTCTAGTGTCTTTGGACAGCTCTTTGGTCTTGGCCATGTTAGTGGTTGGATTCTTACTGATTGAATGGGGTGGACAGGTGTCTTTATGCAGCTAACGACCTCAAACAGGTGCATCTAATTTAGGATAATAAATGTAGTGGAGGTGAACATTTTAAAGGCAGACTAACAGGTCTTTGAGGGTTAGAATTCTAGCTGATAGACAGGTGTTCAAATACTTATTTGCAGCTGTATCATTCAAATAAATAGTTTAAAAATCATACATTGTGATTTCTGGATTTTTTTTTTTTTAGATTATGTCTCTCACAGTGGACATGCACCTACGATGACAATTTCAGACCCCTCCATGATTTCTGAGTGGGAGAACTTGCAAAATAGCAGGGTGTTCAAATACTTATTTTCCTCACTGTATATATATATGTGAGAAATAGGAAAAGAGTTAGCAAATGACTGTGTGTGTGTGTGTGTGTGTGTGTGCGTGTGTGCGTGTGTGCGTGTGTGCGCGTGTGTGCGTGTGTGCGCGTGTGTGCGTGCGTGTGTGCGTGCGTGTGTGCGTGCGTGTGCGTGTGCGTGTGCGCGTGTGCGTGCGTGTGTGTGTAGATCAGTTTGAGGAAACCGAAGCCCCTGAGGAACAGCCTGAGCAGCAGCAGCAGCAGCAGAAGGAGGTGGAGCAGAAACAGCCCTCTGGTGCCTCCTCTGGACGAAGAAACCCTCCTGGTGGAAAATCCAGCCTCATTCTGGGCTGAGCGTGCTCACTGAACTCTCTCTCTATCCCTTTCTCTCTCCCTCTCTCTCTCTTTATCTTTTCTTTTTGTTTTTTAAAGATTCACTTTCTCTTCACTCTTTCACCCTCATCATGTGAGCCATGGGATGATTTTTCTTTTTTTATCTTTTTGTCCACTACCACATGTCTGTATTATTGTTTTTCTATCGCAAAAAAAAAAAAAAAAGAATATGAAAGAAAAGCTGGTTGGCAGAAGCACTTTATGTAAAAGCTCCATTTCAGCCCATCGTGAAGAGCGCAGGCCGTGCAGGGGGGACGCATGGAAGGCAAAGCCAGGAAAAGATTCGTCGCGCTAAATTTCTAAATACAAAATAAAGATTGATATGAATTTCACTGCCTTTGCTGGTGTTTGTGTAGTAAAACACACACACACACACACACACACACGAAAAAGCAAGTTTGTAAACATCAAAATTGGTGTATTGTACGAGTTTTTCAAGTGGATCCTTATTATTTAGAAGAAAGAAATACGTTTCACAATCATGCTTTTGGAAATTCCATTGGATTTATAAGTGTCATGACAATAATATTTAAATTTTTTAAAAGTTATACATTTAATTGCAATTCATATACAATACTTAATGTTGCAATTTTAATACATTCAACTCTGAAAGCTGAAATGTATTGTGGAACATCTGTAGCTTCCATAAACAATATGCATATACAAAAACATTATTTTCCCTTTTTTGTTTCTTGAAAGCACCAAAACGAAGAAAACCGTCAGTTCTTTCTGTTCTGAAGAGTTTCGATTGTTAGAAACTTTAAAGCTCATTAAAACGGTTGACACAAAAAACCCAAATTCTCCAGCAGTGATTTACAAACGGACCGCAAACAATAAAACCACTTGTAGAACCACTTGTTAAAATCTGAATCACTTCCTTAGCACCCAGTTTAGTGTCATTGCACACCATAAGAGCTGGTTAGGTTGAATTCCATCTTTTTTCATTGAAGTTATTAAAATAAATGAATACATATTTTATTTAAATTGTCAAATTTATTTTCTTTTTTATTATTATTATTATTAAAGCAAGTCGGATAAGCTTTGCTATTTTCTAATCAGCTTTTTTTTTCTTTTTTTTTCACAATTATATAAATAAATCTAAATATTAAAAATTTATAATAAATCACTGAATTATTACTGTTACATATATTAAGCACCTATGTATTAAATTAGTGAAAATAATTGTACATTTACTGCATTTGGCAGTGGCCCTTACAGTTATCGCAGTTATACAGATGCAGCTTGGGTTTAAACCCATGACCTTACAATCAAAGATCCAACATCTTATCCACTTCCCTGAATGTGGTCACTAATTTGCCTTTTGATGTACATTCACAACATTCTGTAAAAGCCCTTAACCAGAGAGACAACTGATCAGTTGCTGGTTAATATCTTTGCTTAAGGGCCCACCAATGGCAGCTTAGTGGTAATGGGATTTGATCTCAAGATCTTAGTTTTTTTGTGTAAGAGGCCTTCAGTGTAACTTGACTTGGCAATATTTTTAAGGTAAGTGCTTTTTTTACTTGTCACATGTACATTACTGTGACATTTTTTCTTCGGATACCCCAGGGATGTTGGGAAGCTGGTGTCAGAGCGCAGCGTCAGCCATGACACAACATTCCTTAGGCACACAGTGTTAAGGGCCAAAGAGTGGCCGCTGGGTAATACTGGGGATTACAAAAATCTACATAAGCTACAGAAAACTTTCAAAGTGTTTCCCAGGACCCTGGGAAATGTTTTTATAACCCAATTCTGATCTATACTGTTTGACCTTTTAGTACTACTTTAGAATGATTGCTTGCAGAGGTGTTGTGGACTCCTTCAGAACAGGCTTTAGAAGACAGGATTGGTCTGAAGCAAGAACGTAATCATCACTAGATCTTGGCATGATCTGGTTACTCATTCCTGATGGACAAAACACAGGAAAGAAACATTATAATCAAGTAATAGAAAATATACAGTCTGCACATACATTCTGTTTCATATAACTATAATAGTGTTGTCACAAACACTTAGTTATGTTTGCCTATTTCTACTCTGAAGTTAATAACATGTTTCATCTGATCATCTGTTCAGATAAAATGTAGTATATTGATATCACATGTTTGAAATGCTGTATAATAGTGACTACTATATTATTCATTGAGGAACAATGTGAACTGATTGATCAAAATAGTGGTTTCGGCAGCCCAATTTCTTTAGTTATCATCAACCTCATCCTGTCCTTTTCTGTTTCTCAGAACTACGGTTTACCTTGTAACAGTGTCGCCTGTATGTAGTTGAGCAGCTCCATTCGAAGCACCATTACTCACAAAGCCGTTACCGTTCGCATGCTCAGCTTCGTGTACACTAAAACAAACAAACAATATTTCTTTCAATCAGCTATTTAGGACAGGTGTCACTCGATGTCGTCGACCACGTGATGGTTGACTCCGGACTGTGACACGTTTCTGATCAAATTCACAAGAATGAGTAATAATGTGTGTGTTCATGCATCCGAGTCGTTAAATCTGTGCACTTTGTTTTACTGAATCTATTTACAGCAAACATGTGTGTAATAATGTATATAGTTATAGCATCACCCCCTCCCCCATGGCATGACATGCCACAAAGTGTGATGATAAGATTTGCATATAAGAAGAGTGACAGCACGGCTCAGTAGTGGAAGAAAAAAAAACCGTAGGTTTCACATTCTCAGACTGAACAATTGACCACAAAAAACTGAGAACTGAGAAAAATCATACACTGTTTGTTTGAGCGTTTCCAGGAAATCTGAGATAAAATCTCACAGATGTGATGATCTAAATGATCTAAATGATCTCCCATCCTCTTACAGCGCAACAATATGCAAATGAGAGTTCTCTGAAATGTTGATTATGGGGCAGCATAAAAAGTTATTTGTTTGAGAAATGGTGTGGATGCAGAAAAGTCAGAGATGGTGTGAAGAACTCCAAAGTCAGCTTTATCATGCAAAAGAAAAGGTTCAGAAGGTGACAATCCTCATATGAAAATGAACTTGCAGCTAAAAAATCTGACCCTATTGAACAGCTTTGGGATGAATATGAACACTGACTGCACCCCAGGTCTCATCATCTACATCAGTACCTGACTTTACTAACACCCTCATGGCTGAATGAAATCTCACACATCTCCATAAGCACATTTCAATATCTTCACAGAAGAGTGGAGGTTATTATTATATATTAAAACAGTAAATGGGTATCACTGTGGAATGGGATGTGCAAAAAGATTCTCATACCAATCTTATGGTCAGGTGTCCACACACTTTTTGGTATAAAGTGTATATGCAACCAGGCATGCAAGTACATGTCAGTTTGTGTGGCTTAATAAAAATGTGGCTTTGTAAAGAAAACCAAAATGGAAAGAAAAGAAGTTATCATGTGGATGAAGAGAAGATGCAAAAGCTCTTACATTTTTGTAGTTTCGATGTGACAAGTTTGATTGTTTGGGTGAGGATCGTCAAAATTGTATGACCTAACACACAAACACACACACACACACACACACAACACACACACACACACACACACAGGTTTACATTAATGTTTGTTTAACTTTAAATTGAATCTTAATTATAATTTTATATAAAAACTTTTCATAAACATTTCTATGTTCCTTGTCTTCGACCCAATAAACCAGTATTAAGATGTATTTATTGAAAGAGACGCCACAGCACTGGGGAGGGTGTTAAGATGTTGAACTTAGACCAGAAGGTCATGAGTTCAAAGCCCAGCAGGACCAAGACTGCTGGGCCCTTGAGCAAGGCCCTTAATCCTAAACTGCTCAGTTGCATAAAAGTTGTAAATGTAAAGTTTCTGTAAAGCACTGTGAACTGTTAAAGATAAACCGTCAACTACAAGCATTTCATTCCAGAAAAATTATAACATGTAATAAAAAAAGAATATAAATTATATATAAAAATTATAACATATACTAAAGATTCTAAAACATGACACACAAGAACAACAATAAATCAGGCCATATCATTTTAGCTGCTTCTCTGAGGGAGATTCAGATTTACCTTTGATTCCTGTTGCAGCGGATTCCAATCAGGACCACCGTGATTAAGATTAGCAACAGGACAGGAATAAGAACAGAGACTAGGATGGTTTTATTGGCTTTTAAAAACATAAAACATAATTACAATTAAAAATCTCCAGTAACATTTTTATTAATATTTCATCTCAAATGGCAAAAAGAAAAATGTACAAAAATACTCACATTGCTGTTCTAAAGTTTGGCTTAGCCTGGTGTCGTTAATTACTTGAGAAAGGAAGGAAATACACAAAAGAGCAGACAAAAGAGTTCACACTTCTATGCATTTTTTCAGTATTTCCTTTTTGTCTTACTAAACTTCAAAAGAGAGAAATAAATTGCAGCAGGTAAAAGGGGGAAGAACGTGACACCAGGAAATATCACTTTCTGTATGTAACTACAATATACACCAACCAGGTAGAACATTATTACCACCTGCCTAACACACACACACACACACACACACACACACACACACACACACACACACACACACACACACACACACACACACACACACACACACACAGTACAAACCTTGGTAAATGACATCAAACTGCAAAAGAGAAGGACATTTATGAGTAAATCGTTCTCAAACAACTTCAAAGCACAGAAAGGTACAAATAAGAATAGAAACCTTTTGCCCCAGTCCATGACAGGTCACTAGATGGTGAAGCTCAATGCAATCTGAGACTGTAATGTTTTTTTTTTGTGCATCAACAACCAGAGGGTGCTTAGTTTCATTGATAAAATGTAAAGGCGTCCCATCTGACAAAAACTCCTTTGCCTACATTAAAGAAAAACAAAAAAGACAAAAAAAATCATACAACCCATTTTGATGTTTGTTTTTTTTAACATAACAATATCTCTCGTGTACTTCTGATGATGAAAGAAGATTACAAACATTTCATAACACATCATTCTTTGACCGCATTGAGCTTTAGTATTTGTTGACTATTCATAGGTGAAGAGTATGCATTAAAAAGTATGCATTTATTACTTTGTATTTAGACTCACGTCAAACAAAAATGAAAAAAAGAAAGACATTTTCAGAAAAAGTCCCAGAATATAAAAAAGAAACCTAATAACTGATTTAAGATTTATCATGGCACTGATGCTGTATAGTCACACTGTCCAGCACTAATTTGGCCTCACCTTGTTGTACCAGGCTTGTTCACAATCATCGTTTTTGAGTAAAACAGTTACATTTGGCAGCACAGAGTAGAGGTAACCATTAACAGCAGAAATGTTTCTGCAGGACCAGGTGACGTTTACAGCAGCAGTCTGAAAGAAGAATAAAAACAGATAGGAAAGAAATAAACAGAAATATAAATGAGTATAAAATGATTGAAAAAAATTAAATTTATGTAAACAGCTACACATGTAATAATGCCAGGAGTGAAAGAAAGCCAGGAAGACAGACAAAGACAAACAGACAGAGACACTCAGAGAGAAACCTAGAGAAACTGAGAGAGAGAGAGAGAGAGAGAGAGAGAGAGAGAGAGAGAGAGAGAGAGAGAGAGAGAGAGAGAGAGATCCACTTACCAGAATATCACCCACTAGACCCAACAGAGTGTAGAGGAGACAGGACATCAATCTCTGAATCGACCTTAACAAGAAAATACTGTTTTCATGCACACCAGCAAGCAAAGCCCACAGTAACCCCATTAAGATAATGCAGAGAGGCTCAAACATCTTCTCAAACCCAAGTCCTCCACTGCAGAAGCTTCCAAATAAAACACCAATTCCAAGGTTGCGACACTGTGTAAAATGTAAACAAAAACAGAATGCAATGATTTGCAAATCTCATAAACCAATAAATGTTGGAACTGAGGAAATGTAGCATTTTAAGGTAATAAATAAGGTTATTTTGATTTGATGGCTGCAAGTTGGGATGGACAGTCTGGAAGTGCAAATTAACCAGTTGGAGAAACGTATTGAAACTAATGAGTTTAATTGACGCAGGTCAGTAAGATGAATAGTGTAACTTATAAAGGTAGAGTCTCTTAGAAGTAGATATGTGCAGAGCTTCACCAATCTGTGAAAGAACTTGTCTACAAATTGTGCTACAATTTCAGAATAATGTTTCTCAACATAACATTGAACAACTGAATTCTCTGTGCACAAGGGACAAGTGTGAAAATCAATATTGGATCCCCAAAATATTTGGGCCCTCAGGCAGAACTACATTTAAAACATGTACAAGTCTGTAATTTACTCAGACACAGACGTTGAATGAGAAGACCAGGATCTCAGTCTCCACTCTAATTCATCCCAAAGGTGTTCTATCAGGTTGAGGTCAGGACTCTGTGCAGGCCAGTCAGGTTCTTCCACACCAAACTAACTCAGTAATGGCTTTATGGACTTTGCTTTGTGCACTGGTACACAGTCATGTTGGAACAGGAACAGGAAAAGGACAAACTTTTCCCACAGAGTTGAGAGCATGAAATTATCATGTGAAAAAATGCCAATTCCTTTCAGTGGAACTAAGGAGCAGAGTTCAACTCCTGACTTCAATGATTTGGATGGGTGATCGAATACTTTTGATAACGTATATTGAATTTTTTGCAGTTTGCTACAGATGTAGTCCGCTCTCTGACCATCCAGTCAAAGAATTTGAAAATGCTGACATGACCAGATGTTTTCTAGGGGGCCTTGGAGTGGACATGTTGCAGTCTGAATGGTTAAAGCAACAGCTTCAATCAACATAGTTCTTGTTAGATTCAGATCTTGCACTGTTCATTTCTTTTGGCCTTATGTGACATGAAGGCTGAAATCTGATTGGATATAAACTCTAAACAAAACAGCAGCACACCTGAGTAATTCTGATAGTGTTCAGGCCAGCAGTGAAGACCTTACACTCTTTTAAGTCTAAATTAAATGATAAATGTCTTTACTATCAGTTTACTGCAAACTGTTTTTTTTCAGTTTTAACTTGCTTTTGTAAATTATATAGGTGTCTCTTCTCTTATGTTGTCTGTTTTAATTCAATAAACGAGGGCGTGGTGATACACACTTAAACACACAAACAAACAGGGTGCGAGTGTACACACATATAGGCAACCCAAGCACGTGCTGCAAGCTTTCAATACTTCATCAAAATACACGTGGTAGCATTAAATAATCAAATAACAATAATGAAATCATCATCATCATTATAATCACTATAGAAATCTGACTTCTCCTCTAGTACAGATCATGCATGCTATTTTACACTTTATTTCCTTACACACTAAAGTGTTTACTGAAGTTACACTATTGCATATCTTATAAGATTTGATCTTTTCTGTGAATATCTTTAGTTTACTCACGGTGCAGGGGTCCTCCAGAGAAACCCGTAGAAATGAGTATGTGTGTGCATGAACCGATGTGTTACTCTTTTTTTTTGGTTTTCAAAGAAGGTTGTGGGTGGAGGTGAGAAAACATGTGACTTTTTATTTGCCAATCAGGTACCACACAAGACCACCTGTCTCTGCTAAAAACAAAAGGAAATAGAAGCTCGATGAGTCACTGAAAACTGAACAGCATCCTGTATCATGGCTCAAACCACCTTTTACTGGCATCTGCATGTATCAGATTAAAAGCACTGATGTTCGTCTACAAAGCTCAAAAAAAGACCAGCACCCTCTTACTCAAAGACCTCCTCACTCCTCACACTGCACCATGCTGCCTGAGATCCTCCAGTACTGCCTGACTGGTACCAACTTCTCTCAGGGTAAGAGATACTTCAAGGCTCTTCTCTTTTCTGGCACCGAGGTGGTGAAATGAACTTCCCCTAGATGTCCGAACAGCGGAGTCCCTGACTATCTTCAAGCAACGGGTAAAGATCTATCACTTTCTGAATCCCTCAAACTAACACTGTCCCCCTGGAAGGCATATATATGGCAGAAAAATGTGAGGCACTGGAAAAAGAACTCTAGCAAAGAGAAGACGTTCACATACCTCCCAGTTATTGGTATTAATCTGACACTAGGGTACTCATTTACTTTAATTATTTGAACTTCTAACTTTCACTGACTTCACAAAATAGTGAGCTGCTCTAAGGTGAATGAAATGGCAGGTTGCCAAGCAAAAGCCCAACAGTGTGATGACCCATCTTTCAGTCATTAGTCATTCCAAATGTGTGATTTCTAGAATACAGGAGCTTTATACTGACACTAATTTAATCAAGCTCTCCCAAAAGGCTGGTCACTGATGTAGGACAAATGCACAAGAGAAAAGGATAATGCTGAGACTCTAAACCAGGGGTGTCCAAACTTCTTTTCCTGAGAGCCACACACAGAAAAATATATGAAGGACTGGGACATTCACTAGACATGAGGTATACTGCCTCACTTTTAGTGCACTAATATCAATAAAATGCAGGTAAATTACGTTTGATAATTGAACGTGTTTAGAGAAAAAAGCTTACTTTGTAAAGATGCTGCCTTGTTCAAGAGAGTAGCGCCACCTGGTGGTAAAATAAAAAAAAGTACAATACATTTAAAAGCAAATATCATGTGTGTGCCACAGACCATTATATTTTGAGTTTGGACACCCCTTCTTTAAATGAAAACTGGTTCAACACTGCAGCTGGTATTGCTCATCAGTTCAGCGCTGTGTATGGTAAGGATCCGTCTTGGCATACCTTTGGATTGAAAAAACTCTGCTGTGACCAAACCTCTCATCAGCAGAAAGAATTAAAAGGTTATATTTTTCTATGGATCATGTACGGGCAGAGAAAAAGTAGTCCAAAGTTCACTTGTGATCGGATCAAGTTTAATTTATTTTGGACAGATGCAATTAGATACACTATAATGCAATAAAGTATTGGGACACCTGAACTTTCCTGCTATAGGTGGTTCTTTTCCAAACTGTTACCACAAATCTGTAGGCACTCAATTGTACAGGACGTCTTTAGATGCGCTTTAATACAATTTTACCTTTAACTTGAACTTGGAAACCAAAACCTGCTCCAGCATGGCGATGCCCCTGTGCACAAAGTGAGCTCCTTGAAAATCTGGTTTACATGCTTTCAAGAGGAAGATCTTGAGTGGCCTGCTACAGAGCTCTGATCTCATCCCTACTGAACACCTTTGGGATGAATTGGAACACTGACTGCACCTCAGGCCTCCTCACCTACATCAGTACCTGCCTTTTGTAACACGCTTGTGGCTGATGAACACAAATATCCATAATTACACAACAAAATCTAGTGGAACATCTTCCCAGAAGAGTGGAGGGAATTATAAGAGCAAATTAGGACTAAATGTGGAAATGCAATGCTCAAAAATTACATGACCAGGTGACCAATACTTTGGGGAATATAGTGTAGAAAGAGATACTTTATTCATCCCAATGAGGAATTTACAGCCTCCAGCAGTATCCACAAACACTGGCAATAAGGGCATGCAATAAATACTAAAATACTAAATACTAAAAATGTGAAGCTATGTTAAAGTAAAGAGTCTACGCAAAAAAATGATTAACATAATGTTTTGCCCCAAACTGAGGACAGCATATAAAGAAGTCAATGAAAGATGTAAAATTAATTTTTTATTTTTTTTGGTCCATCAGCCTTGATGTGGAACTACAACATAGGAAACTGGAATGAACAAAAGTCTAAAACATTTTTTGAAGCATCTTAGTTTTCCAAGGTCACAGAGAAGCTTTACAGACATTTAGCTTGTTAATGGACATATAGTGTTAAAAAAAAAAGAAAAAGATGAAAATATACACAGCTGCATGGATACAAATAAATGCTTTACATAAGAGGTAACAAGATATTAGGGCAAAAAAACATAAAAAATAATAAAAATAAGCGATCTAACATTCTGTACACAGTGCAATTTTTCATTTTTTTTTGTTCAAACCCCCTGATTTAATGCTGGTACCAACTTCTCTCAGGGTAAGAGATACTTCAAGGCTCTTCTCTTTTCTGGCACCGAGGTGGTGAAATGAACTTCCCCTAGATGTCCGAACAGCGGAGTCCCTGACTATCTTCAAGCAACGGGTAAAGATCTATCACTTTCTGAATCCCTCAAACTAACACTGTCCCCCTGGAAGGCATATATATGGCAGAAAAATGTGAGGCACTGGAAAAAGAACTCTAGCAAAGAGAAGACGTTCACATTTTTCAATTTTTCATTTTTTTTTTTGTTCAAACCCCCTGATTTAATGCTGCAGAATAGCACCAGCATTTTAGTCTCAATTTTGTAAACCAGTTGTCCTTAAAAAATTAAATATACAGCACTTAATTTTAAAAATAAATAAAATGTGAATAATTAAAAAATGTAGATTTATTTTTTTTTTTTTTATCCCTATCTGTATATTCTTCAGTCAGCATAAAATATATATATATATACACACAAAGTCAGATTTTTCTCAGTGGAAGAACATGCAGAAATGTACATACAGTTAAAAACAAATAGGAAAACAAAGACATATATATATATATATATATATATATATATATATATATATATATATATATATATATATATATATATATATATATATATATATATATATTTTTATAAATAAACACATACATAAAGACATTACATACAAATATCTAATACTACTGGCACTTTTGTTTATATATATATATATATATATATATATATATATATATATATATATATATATATATATATATATATATATATATATATATATATATATATAATATATAACCGAATTATATAAAAAACTGAGTTAATAAATTGTAGGTAGTCATCTATATAATATATTTTGCACCAGAATATTGCTACTAAATATAAATGTCAGCTAAATACATTTTTACCCAACTATAAAATACAATGTTTTAGCTTATATATTAAATATTTGAATATAAAAGTAATGTGCAAAAGTAATGTACAAAGCAGGGACCTTGAGAAAGTATTCAACTCCTCTTCGCATTTTTATGTTGAATTAAGACCTGGTCATAATCAGAGAGCTTTAGTTGATGGAACCTGGTCTTTTTACTTTGACAGTTTATTTATTTACATATAATCTGTCTTGTGACACTTCCTGTGTGACCAGAAACAGCTAGTTTAGTAGATATTTGGTATCCACTTGGATCATTTTTGCATAAACTTATAGGCAATAAACTTATATTTTATTACCATTGTTTGAAGCACTGTACAATTTAAACTGAATTAAATCAGAACATCTAGCCCTCTCATCTATCTGTCCAAATTCATTTCTCTATCCTGCACTGTTCTGTTTGAGGTTTACCTTCTGTGCTGTAATCGTGCTCCTATTCAGTGGTTAAGCCGCGTTGCTCGTAACGTCATCGATCACACAGCTTTCACTGTTCACATGACTGGCATAAAAATAAAAATAAACAATATTAGTTTCTTCAGATTAAATGTTTAGGACATGGCATTGAAATATGTAACAGTATTGTGCCATCTTTAACTCTTTCATTACTCCACTTTGAGATATAAAGCACTTTGATCTGTAAGTTTAAGAAAAGTTTTCATGTCCAATAGCTGGAACAAGCTGAAAAAACGTTTTCAACAATATTTCAGAACACAGAATCACAGAAGAACCATATTATCGGGCTCTTACCGGATTTGGATAGGGTTCATTGTGTCCCCAATCTCTTTGTTCAGCATTGGGATAACTACAGCATGGTCAGGCTGACTGTTCTGGGTTGAGCTACCAAACAAACACACAATTAGAATGCAAGCAAACATCAAGAAAAATATTCTCTCCCAAAAGGGTTTGACACTGGATATGTTTGAAATCTGCAACCTAATGATCCAGTAAAAAGATGCACTACTGAGATTTGTAATTTGATATAGCAACATACAAAAGCACATCCCTAAGAAAACCATATTGCTTGTATTTATTTACCAACCTTTTAGAAGCTAATGCAGATTTACCTTTTTTTTCTTTTGTACCAATTAATCAGGATTCCAACCACCACCACCACCACAATGGTGGTAATTAGGATACCGAAAAGGACTGTAGTTTCATGAGCTTTGGCTTTGATAGACAGACAGACAGACAGATGACTTTATTCCTTCACATATTACATCAGTACAAAAATAAATTATACTAATATATATATATATATAAAAGGGGGGTGATGTGTTAGTGCAGGGTGAACACTGTAATCATTACTAATACAGCAGCGTTTTTGGTTGTGAATAGTAAATATTCAGCTAATCCAAAGAAGAAGGAAAAAAACTTACACTTCTGTTCCATAAGTGAGCTGTTAGTGTTAGTGTCGTTGTTCACTAAAGCAAAACACACACAAATGCTGTTAATGTGTGATCTAATAACACATATATGAATGTTTACTAGTTTCTCTGACTGCAGCAACTCTCTCAATATTAATGTCTATATCTCTATTAAAAGAGCAAATGAAGCTTTATCTACTTATATATCAGAGGGAGAATGTGATTATCCAGATGTAACGACAAAGCTCTGATTTGTTCTGAATAGAGCTCAGATCACGGATTTTGACTAACAAAACATGCGCGGGCGCGCGCACACACACACACACACACACACACACACACACACACACACACACACACACACACAGAACCTACCATAGTAAGTGGTGTTTAACTGCAAAAGATAAAAACAATCGTGATTAAAACAATTTTTAAAAAACAGTATTTATGCAGCATATGTAGAGGTATAAATAAACAAACCCTTTCCCCCGTTTCATGACAAGTCACTTGATGGTAAATCTTGCTGCATGTTGAGAGTGTGAGGTTATTTATGTCTTCGTTAACAATCATCCAGTGCCTAGTTTGATTCGGGTCATGCTGTCCATCTGTCAAAAACTCCAAATTCTATTAAAACCAGAGATGATCAGACAACCCAAGCTGATGGGTTTAGTAAATAACAGTATCTAATATGTAAAGAAGCGTTTCAGTCGGTCCTTACCTCATTGTACCATCCTTGTTCACAGTCTTTACCCGTGACTAAAACAGACTGTGCGTTTGGCACCACACGGTAGGTGAAACCATTAGCAGTAGATATATTTCTACAGGATAAAGTTACGTTCTGGTTCACAGCTGGAGTCTAAAAGTAAGATTTATAAATAAAAACAACTGTGTTAATTAGAAGAAATATAAAAAACACAATCTACTCTTATTTACACACGAATAACTTTAACATCAATGTGTTCATATAAGCAGATGAACAGAATAAAGCCATCTTGAAGTAAAAGAGGGAGAGAGAATCAGATTGATGGAGAGAAAGAAAAAGAAGGAAAAGTGTAATGGGGAGAGAGAAATAAATCTGCTCACCGCATTTGTTCGGTCCAATTGGCAGCAGAAGAGACAGAATATTTTCATTTCCAATGATGTGAATAAAAAATCCTTCACCCGGAGAAGGCAGTTTCTCAGTCCCCGACCAAGAGAGGCCCCAAGAGAGTCCATTCAGATGTTCAGATTCTTCCCAGCAGTCACAAACTACTCTATAGCAAGAAACAAGATTACAGTTAAATCTCTCATAATCTCATCTCTATCCAGCAAACATAATCTCTTAAATTTAGCTAATCAAATGTTTATCTTTTTTACTTCTCTTCAGCCCTGAAATTAAAATATATTATTTTATCTTCCTATTTAACGTACATGGTAATTCTCAACACAACTAGGCTGAGAACATTTTTTTTCTCATGAACTGTCACACAAAAGAAGATTCATCTTCAACAGAACTTTAGATATAACTATACATCTTGACACAGTCATTCATCCGTTCACATCTATACACACATACACACATGCAGACACCCACACACGCATATCTATATCTATCTATACATAAATGTGTGTGTGTGTGTGTGTGTGTGTGTGTGTGTGTGTGTGTGTGTGTGTATGTACAGTACAGACCAAAGTTTGGACACACCTTCTCACTTAAAGAGTTTTCTTTATTTTTATGACTATGAAAATTGTAGATTCACACTGAAGGCATCAAAACTATGAATGAACACATGTGGAATTATATATGGAATTATATACATAACAAAAAAGTGTGAAACAACTGAAAATATGTCATATTGTAGGTTCTTCAAAGTAGCCACCTTTTGCTTTGATTACTGCTTTGCACACTCTTGGCATTCTCTTGATGAGCTTCAAGAGGTAGTCACCTGAAATGGTTTTCAATTCACAGGTGTGCCCTGTCAGGTTTAATAAGTGTGATTTCTTGCCTTATAAATGGGGTTGGGACCATCAGTTCTGTTGTGCAGAAGTCAGGTGGATACACAGCTGATAGTCCTACTGAATAGACTGTTAGAATTTGTATTATGGCAAGAAAAAAGCAGCCAAGTACAGAAAACGAGTGGCCATCATTACTTTAAGAAACGAAGGTCAGTCAGTCCGAAAAATTGGGAAAACTTTGAAAGTGTCCTCAAGTGCAGTCACAAAAACCATCAAGCGCTACAAAGAAACTGGCTCACATGCGGCTGCGGAGGATACGTTCATCCGAGTCACCAGCCTCAGAAATCGCAGGTTAACAGCAGCTCTGATTAGAGACCAGGTCAATGGTACACAGAGTTCTAGCAGCAGACACATCTCTACAACAACTGTTAAGAGGAGACCACTGCTAAAGAAAGGCAACAAGCAGAAGAGACTTGTTTGGGCTAAAGAACACAAGGAATGGACATTAGACCAGTGGAAATCTGTGCTTTGGTCTGATGAGTCCAAATTTGAGATCTTTGGTTCCAACCACCGTGTCTTTGTGCGACGCAGAAAAGGTGAACGGATGGACTCTACATGCCTGGTTCCCACCGTGAAGCATGGAGGAGGAGGTGTGATGGTGTGGGGGTGCTTTGCTGGTGACACTGTTGGGGATTTATTCAAAATTGAAGGCATACTGAATCAGCATGGCTACCACAGCATCTTGCAGCGGCATGCTATTCCATCCGGTTTGTGTTTAGTTGGACCATCATTTATTTTTCAACAGGACAATGACCCCAAACACACCTCCAGGCTGTGTAAGGGCTATTTGACCATTTCAGGTGACTACCTCTTGAAGCTCATCAAGAGAATGCCAAGAGTGTGCAAAGCAGTAATCAAAGCAAAAGGTGGCTACTTTGAAGTGTGTGTGTGTGTGTGTGTGTGTGTGTGTATATATATATATATATATATTACACACACGCACATACATATACATATATACTTCCAGGTTTCTAGACCACGTTTTCACCTGGGAACAGGTCAGGAACACGTGCCTACACTAATATGCCCGATTCAGTTCCGCATTGTAACGCTGCATTAAAAAAAAATATAAAAAACAATACAATAATACTAATGTTTAAAATGAAATGTCGGTAAAAACAAATATGATTAAAGAACCAAATCCAACAAACACCGAATCAATCCACTTTCTTATTTCTTCTTCTTCTTCTGGTGTTTTATGGCAGTTTGTCAGACCAACGGAAAAGTGCATTACCGCCACATACTGATCTGGAGTGGGGAGCGAACATAGATTTGGAAGAAGAGGAAAAAAAGGGAAATTAATAAAACCTAAATTCTGTTTATTGTTTCAGTGTCTTGTAGGTATTTAAATAAGAATTCTTGAATTCTCGATTGCCCATACTCGCTTCCCAACAGTACCTTTAGAGAAATATTGCTGAATTAATTGAAATCTGTCCCTTTCATATGCAGGACACTCATTAAGAATATGCCTTACTTTTTCTAATTCCCCACACTTCCCAATTCATGCTTACCTTTTCTAAACAGACTATGGTTTATTGCTGTCCAATTCTTAATCTTGAGATAATGACATCCTTCTTTCTATTTCCCAATCTTTTCCACTTTTTAGACTAGTGAGAGCAGCCATTGAATCACTACAAATCACAGTTCTTTCTGGTTGGACTTCTTCAATCCACTGTAGGGCTAGTTTGATAGCTAAATGTTCGGTAGCAAAAACTGACAGTTGACACTTGATCCTTACTGCCTAGGGGCAATTATCCCATTTCAACTTGTAGTGAGGCTATCTGGGATGATCTAAATGCACCACAGCAAATTTCGCAAAGCCTGATTTTGTATTACCTCAATCTTTTTAAGTAATGTTTTTGCTCGCAGAACTGTATATTACACATCCATAATCAATGTTTGATCTAATCACAGCACAATAAATTCTTTTCAAGGACTGACAAGTTGCCCCCATTCTATTCCTGACAAGCACCTTAACACATTTATTCCTTTTTTGCATTTTTCTATCAATTTCTGAATATGTACTCTAAAAGTTAATTTAGAATCCATCCACATACCCAAAAACCTTACTACATTTACTTGTTAAAACTTACCCATACATTTTAATATTCAAGCTTCGATTATTCTTCCCTGTTGAAAAACACACCACTTGCGCTTTGGCCACAGAAAATTAGCCCAATTCTCCACCTCGTTTACTGCTTTTTGAATCTTATTCTCTACAAATAGAAAATTTTGCCCCCGTTTCCATAGTGCTCCATCATCAGCATACAATGACCTTCCTATTCCAGTATCTACAGTATGATAGATATCGTTAATCTTTAAATTAAAAAGAATAGGTCTGCTCACACTTCCCTGGGGAGTCCCATTCTCATTTGGAAGAATCTGAGATAAAGCAGTCCCGTTCTTCCAAATAAGAAACTCATAATCCAGTTATAGATCCTTCCGTCAATTTTCAAGCTTTCCAGTTTCATCAAGAGCCCTGCTTTCCACAGCATATCATAGGCTTTTTCTACATAAAAAAAAAACCCTCGCACTAGTACTCCTTTATTAAAATGAGCTTTTCCGAATATTGCATCCATTGTATTTCTCCCTTTTCTAAATCCATTTTGACATGCTGAAAAATTTTTCTACTTCCAATTACATAAGTCAATCTATCGTGTTAATCAAGCGTGTTAATCTTCACTGAAAAGACTCTTCCCGGTCCTGGAGCATGCTTTAGAGGACTTTACTTTGTTTACTTGGTTGATCACACTTATAATCTATAGCAGTGTCCAGCTGTATAAAACAGCAGCACACCTGAGAGAAAAGCTATGCAATGAAGAGCATGGACTACTGGGAATAATTTTATACATATTCATGGACAAAAATATATTAAGTCAGTGATTCTGATAATGTTCAGGCCAGCAGAGAACACATTATGCCCCAAGTCTAAATCAAGTGATGAATGTGTTTACTGTCAGTTTACTGCAAACTTTTTTTTTTTTTGTCTTAACTATACTATAGGTGTCTTCTCTTGTTTTTTTTGTCCCGTTGTTTTTCCAATTTCTTTAGAGGTCAAAAAAGTTCATGTGCTGATACTCAGCATATTTCGCATGACACGATTTCACACTATAACCTTGTAAAATTGTACAATTGTTTCATCGATCGTTTTTGAACAAAACAATGGTTTCTTGATGTCGTGCGCTGCTTTATTTGTCCTCACTTTCCTGTTTAGGTGTTGCCCAGGGTACATGATTTATCATTACATGCTCTTTTAAAACGTAGTTGTGTAAAAATGTATTAAAATGTAAATCAAATCTTGAAACAAGAATCCTCCACATGAGTCTGCATAAAAGCTTATGATGTTTCATCAAAATACACGTGGTAGCATGAAATAATCAAATAACAACAATCATAATCATCATTATCAATATAATCACTACACAAATCTGACTTCTCCTCTAGTACAGTTAATGCATGCTATTTTACACTTTATTTCCTTACACACTTTCTTAAATGTTCATGTTTACTGATGTTACACTATTGCAAATCTGTGAATTTTATCTTTCTCGTGAAGATCTTTAGCTTACTCACTTTGCAGGAGTCCTCCAGAGAAACTTGTGTAAGAGTGAGCATGTGTATGCAAAAACCGATGAGTTACTTCTCCTTTATTCAGTTTGTCACCTCCTTTGAGGGGAGGTGAGAAATTTTTTTTATCACACCACATCATTTGCCCAATCAGGTTAAGAGGTAACTGTAGATCACATAACTGGCAAAACCCACCAAATAGCACCACATTTCTCAAAGGAACCAAATCAACCACATCCTTCTACCTAGATTGCTGCAGATGGTTTCTGGAGGTGACTGTATTGTTTGCACATTATTTTTAGGTCAAAGAAGAAAATCAGTCCTTCAAGCCGGATTTGAACCAGCGACCTAAAGATGACCACATCATACACACCTACAGTCAACCGCTCTACCAACTGAGCTTTTAAAGGAATTGAACTGAATGATGATGTCTGAATAAGCAGAACGAGATTATTCGATTAAATTCTCAATAATCTGGTTTGATTATCATGTGATTAGTACTCTGGCTCTCATGGTACTTCCTATTGCAGTTTTTTATAGCAATATGTGATGACAAGCAAATTAGGGTCTACAAACAGTATATTGGTGACGTTCACACAAATAGTCCCAGGAGGCGCCTATTCCTCACTCAGTCCAGTTGTAATGGGATTGCGGGTTTACCTTCACTGGAGTTACAGATGAACTGTGATTTTGACAAAAGAATCGGAATAATAATGAAATGGCATTTGTTTAAAAAGAAATCATGAATTCACACTTTGTTAAATTTACTCTCTACTGAAAGTCTGCATGTCTATGATGATAAAATGAACATGTAGTTTGTGCATATTAATAAAGTATCGTATCCTAACCCTATTATTGACCGCTTCTGAAGGAATTACAGTGGATTTGCAACAGAGCTGGAAATGATTGGTAAGTAGAAGCACTTTGAATAATGTAAATACCAAATTGATGTCATCACTGCTTCTGCTGTCTTTTATGTATTTATTTATAATTGTTTTATTGTGGCAAAAGGAGGTATTTGATCCTTCATCGTTCATTTACTGACCACTTGTGGTAGGTGCCTAATGCGCAATCCTGTTTAAAGTTGAAGTCAAGGTCACGACGTAGTCCTAGTTGAAGTTATCCTAACCGGAGTAGAAAATCATTTAATCTAAGAAATATATTCCGAAACTTTTGAAAAAGGAAACTCAGAAAACAGAATACGTGTACGTCCAGTCCCGTTATTGGGGTTGATCTGGCTCCTGGTGCAAATCTCCATTAATTATTTGAAAACTTTCACATTTTCACTGACTTTGCAAAATAGCTTTGGTGACTGAAACAGCTTGCTATCCTGTTGAAGGCCAGTGTGATGACCCCTGTTTCAATCTGTGATTTCTAGGAAAAAGCGGCTTTATACTGACACTAATTTGTTCTTGCAAAAGGCTGGTCATTGAAAAAACAATTACACTAGAGTTCAGGATATCCTGATGATGATATCATTTCTTACAGGACTCCTTTGTTCTTCTCTATGCTGAAGAAGATTTCTTAATAAAACTGGCTGTATGCTTGAGGTCGCTGTCCTCTGTCCTGCTGCAAAATAAATTTGGATCCACAGAGTCCTGAGTCGTTCACGGATTACACGTGGAGACAGAAGGATTTGAAGAAGCCTACATGCATGGAGGATCTGTGATTAGTTCTCCAAGATGTTTGGAACAGCCTGCTGAGACCTTCAAAAACTGTGTGCAACGTACCAAGAAATATTAATGCTGTTTTGCAGGGAATGGGTGGCCACACCAAATGTTGATTTGATTTGGATTTCTCTTCTGTTTATTTTCTTTCCATTTTGTTAATTAATCAGAATAAACTATTATCACTTATTTTTTAAAGTGTTTTTACATACATCATTTGTTTACAAGCTGCCCTTATCATAAGAGACGTACAAAAGTGCTGTGAAGGCAAACAGATTTGTTTCGTGCTTTCTCTTCTTACAGGGGATTCCCCCGTCTGTCTGGCTACAATGACGTTTCAAAACCTGCTATTTTACACTTTATTTCCCTGCACGCTTCCATAAATGCTTATTTACTAACGTTACAGCATTTCAGCTTTCCTGTAAATATCTTTAGCGTACTCACCTTTCAGGTGTCCTTCTGAGAAACTGTGTAGTAGAGTGTGTCTCTTCGATTATTCCCTCAAAGGAGGGCGTGAGTGTGAATAAGAAGCGGCCTGAGTCACGCCACATTATTTTACCAATCAGGTTTAGGGGAACTAAAGATCACCCAGCTGTCAAAACCTATCATACAGGACCACAAGCTTGCACAATCACAAAAAAAAAAGAGCAGGAAAAAGAAACCTGATGTGATGCCACACATCCTGATTTTTAGTGACTCATAACCACGTCCTTTAGTCAGTGATGATTATGAAACTGCTTGTGTACATGTATACATTGTTGTACAGTGTTGGGGGTAACGCGTTACAAGTAACGTTTGTTACGTAATAATATGACTTTTCTGGAGTAACGAGTAAAGTAGCGCGTTACTTTATACATTTACACACTAATATCTGAGTTACTTTTTTTTTTTTTTGAAGTAATGCGAGTTCCTTTTTTAGTTAAATAATTTTGCATAAAAAAATAAATACTGAATTAAAATGAACGTAGTCACGTAGAATCGCGGACTCACACGTGCGAGCCGCGTGAACAGAAGCTGGTCAGAAGCGGAGATGACAAACCAGAGCATTACATTACTGTGATGGAAGTGTTCTTATTATTTTGAAATAGTCGAGGAAAAGGAATAATGGTTAAGTGTAGATTATGTGTTGGTGAAAAGCTCTTGTCAACTGCAAAAAATACCACTTCAAAAAAAAAACAAAAAAACATCTGCATGCAAAACACAGCACTACAGATGTGTGTGTGTGCGCGTGTGTGTGTGCGCGTGTGTGTATAATGTTGAATATATGTAACATTATGCAATGTTGCATATATGGAAATGGAGACAGAAATATAGAAAACTTTTGCCAACTTTCCACCACTGCAGATCTCTAGACTGCTCAGAATAAAAGTTTTCCGTGGGAGACACATGTACGATGCCATCGCAGCAGAGAGAGAGAGAGAGAGAGAGAGAGAGAGAGAGAGAGAGAGAGAGAGAGAGAGAGAGAGAGAGAGAGAGAGAGAGAGAGAGTAAATTCACAGCTCATTTGCTCTTTGTGGGAAGATAAACTGCCACGGTCACTGATAAAAGCGTGAACTTTGTAAAAGCGTTCAGAAAGTTTGAAGCTGATGATGAAGTAGAGAATGATGTAGACGAGGACGAGGTCATATTTACGGAATTGCACGAAGTTTTACGAGATGACAGTGAAAGGTATGTTCTCCCTCCACATCACCGGTGTGCAGCCCACACCCTCAACCTTATATACACGAACGATAGTTACATTCCTGACGGTGAGGCAGATTGAAAAGCAGTGTACAGAAGTGCGACTGGAAAGTGTTCAGCCTTGTGGTCAAAATGTAGTCGATCATCTTATTGTTCTCTAAGAAGTTATTAAACATTTTAAATGTGTAACCCAGAGCCTTAACCAGTGAACTACCACTTCCCTAAAGTAGGGTGCAGGTGAGGGTAATCATCAGTAACCTTGTAAGAAAACAGAAAAATTTGATAACTGATTGTATGCTTTATGTCTGTCTTTTATTGATTCATTAATTAATGTCTTTTTTTATTGGTGGTAAAGGGATGATTTAATAAGTTCATCGTTCAAAATGAAAAAGGTACAACAATGTAGTGATTTACTGACACCTTGTGAAGGTCACTACGTTGTCCTAGTTAAAGTTATGCTAACCGGAGTAAAATAAATCATTTGAATCAACACTGCAGTGTGAATTTGATCATTAGTTCAGTGCTGAACAGGGAAAGGATCTGTCTTAGAATGCAATCTCCCACCTTTTGGACTGAAAGGCCACTCTGCTGTGGCCAATCCTCTCATCAGCAGACAGAATCGATATACTATGTTTTGCTGTGGAGTATGTTTGGTGGAAAGAAGTGAAGAGGTCCAAAGGAGAGCAAGTTTGATTTATTTTGACCTAATGGGATGTTCTGATCCAAATAAATTACAAAAGCATCATTCTCTGCCTCAAATTGGGACAGAACCGAACTGAACCCAAAGTGTGTAAAAGAAGTCAATGAACGGTGTAGGAAAAATTGTCCATTTTTTTTGTTCTAGCATTTACAGTGAGGAAAATAAGTATTTGAACACTCTGCTATTTTGCAAGTTCTCCCACTTAGAAATCATGGAGGGGTCTGAAATTGTCATCGTAGGTGCATGTCCACTGTGAGAGACATAATCTAAAAAAGGGGCCAAAGAGGCATTTCAGAGGACATGGCAACGTTGCGCCTCTACCGCACTCCTGAATCAGGACTGCCTCTGGAGTGAAATAAAGTGAGCAACAGTATTGAAAAACACGTGCTGATTTCCTTGATTTACTTTGGAGCACTTTTCAAAGGTAAAAAATAAATAAAAAATAAAAAAATATATTATTATTTAAATTATGAATATTGGATTGATTTAAGGTCTGAATATAAATCTGCAATGTTATTTCTTCTGTAATGTTTTCTTATTGAACTAAATGGAATAAAATAAAATAAGGTAACATTATTTTACACAAGCTGTAAAATAAGTGTCAAATTCGTTACATGAGCTGTACTATAGAATAAGACACACTTTGCTCTGTTTTATTTCTTTTCTTTTTCTTTACATTCCACCAAATGTATTTGAGATTTGAGGGTGATATATGATTCGAACGTTTCCATCATTATTGTGCAGTTATTATTAAGAAAGAAAGAAAGAGAGAGAGAAAGAGAGAGAGAGAGGTGTAGATGTAGATATATATACAGTGAGGAAAATAAGTATTTGAACACCCTGCTATTTTGCAAATTCTCCCACTTAGAAATCATGGAGGGGTCTGAAATTGTCATCGTAGGTGCATGTCCACTGTGAGAGACATTATCTAAAAAAAAAAAATCCAGAAATCACAATGTATGATTTTGAAACTATTTATTTGTATGATACAGCTGCAAATAAGTATTTGAACACCTGTCTATCAGCTAGAATTCTGACCCTCAAAGACCTGTTAGTCTGCCTTTAAAATGTCCACCTCCACTACATTTATTATCCTAAATTAGATGCACCTGTTTGAGGTCGTTAGCTGCATAAAGACACCTGTCCACCCCATACAATCAGTAAGAATCCAACTACTAACATGGCCAAGACCAAAGAGCTGTCCAAAGACACTAGAGACAAAATTGTACACCTCCACAAGGCTGGAAAGGGCTACAGGGAAATTGCCAAGCAGCTTGGTGAAAAAAGGTCGACTGTTGGAGCAATCATTAGAAAATGGAAGAAGCTAAACATGACTGTCAATCTCCCTCGGACTGGGGCTCCATGCAAGATCTCACCTCGTGGGGTCTCAATGATCCTAAGGAAGGTGAGAAATCAGCCCAGAACTTCACAGGAGGAGCTGGTCAATGACCTGAAAAGAGCTGGGACCACCGTTTACAAGGTTACTTTTGGTAATACACTAAGACGTCATGGTTTGAAATCATGCATGGCACGGAAGGTTCCCCTGCTTAAACCAGCACATGTCCAGGCACGTCTTAAGTTTGCCAATGACCATTTGGATGATCCAGAGGAGTCATGGGAGAAAGTCATGTGGTCAGATTAGACCAAAATAGAACTTTTGGGTCATAATTCCTCTAAACGTGTTTGGAGGAAGAAAAATGATGAGTACCATCCCAAGAACACCATCCCTACTGTGAAGCATGGGGGTGGTAGCATCATGCTTTGGGGGTGTTTTTCTGCACATGGGACAGGGCGACTGCACTGTATTAAGGAGAGGATGACCGGGGCCATGTATTGCGAGATTTTGGGGAACAACCTCCTTCCCTCAGTTAGAGCATTGAAGATGGGTCGAGGCTGGGTCTTCCAACATGACAATGACCCGAAGCACACAGCCAGGATAACCAAGGAGTGGCTCTGTAAGAAGCATATCAAGGTTCTGTCGTGGCCTAGCCAGTCTCCAGACCTAAACCCAATAGAGAATCTTTGGAGGGAGCTCAAACTCCGTGTTTCTCAGCGACAGGCCAGAAACCTGACTGATCTAGAGAAGATCTGTGTGGAGGAGTGGGCCAAAATCCCTCCTGCAGTGTGTGCAAACCTGGTGAAAAACTACAGGAAACGTTTGACCTCTGTAATTGCAAACAAAGGCTACTGTACCAAATATTAACATTGACTTTCTCAGGTGTTCAAATACTTATTTGCAGCTATATCATACAAATAAATAGTTAAAAAATCATACATTGTGATTTCTGGATTATTTTTTTAAGATTATGTCTCTCACAGTGGACATGCACCTACGATGACAATTTCAGACCCCTCCATGATTTCTAAGTGGGAGAACTTGCAAAATAGCAGGGTGTTCAAATACTTATTTTCCTCACTGTATATATATATAGACATTGTCCTCTAGGGGGCGCTGGTTAAAGCCGTTTGAATACTTGTCAACTTAAAGAAGGGCAGGACGCCATTTTGTTTTTTTTTTTAACGTCTCCAGGTCGTTTTACACTCCAGAGAAAATGAGAGAATTACAGGAAATTGTGAAAGGGCGGTGTGTTACACATTGGATTATGGATCCGTCAGAGAAAACTGTATTATATGTAATAATGAAGAGGAAAAACAAACTGCGGAGGCCGTGGATTATAATCTGTTTACCAGGTATTTCATTATTTTATGTTGAGACATTTCTGCTTTACTCTGTTTCGTGTAAAACATCTGAGAAAGGCACTATATTAAGTCTGAAGATCTCAGAGGTGGAAAAGGGGATTATTTGGGTGAGATTAGTGATACTTTAGAAAAACGACTTTAGGCCTGAATACTGGTTTTAACGCTTCCTGATTTCGGTTCTAGTAAACGATTGTAGTAGCCAAAAAAAACAACAACACAATACCTGCGTGATATAACTTCAACAGCATTATAAACATGAAAATACCTAATTAAGCATTATTTAAAAGAAAATCGTAAAACAAATGTCGCGCGTTAAAAAAAACGCACCTGGCAACCCTGACCAATGCGCATATTCTGTACGGGTGCCGTGTTTAGGTCATGAAATGATTCGAGCAGCGGCAGTGTGAGGGGTGTCAGTCTCTCTACAAAAAACGTGAGTACACGTTGATAGTCGTGACATTCATGGCTTTATATACAATTTTAATGTTTTTTATATCTCTGAGTCTGATCACAATTGTATTATTTAAACAAGTGGTATGAACAAAATTTCACGATTTAATTATGAATGAGATGCTAATAATAATGTTTAACGGTGCTTTGAATCGGTGTTTATAACTACTCCTTATATATTACACTTAAATTCACACACACACACACACACACACACACACACACACACACCAATAACGTTCAATATTGTGAAACTTTCATAAAAAAAATCATAGTTTCGCCTAAACTCGGTGTAAATAAAAGTGCACACGAGTGAGATGATCTCCAAACCCCTGGACCTTAATATGAGTTCATAAGATCTCCGGTACGATTCGATATCGAAATCATAGAGATCCGTCACTGATTGAGTTTTAAATAAGTTAGTTTTTAATGTTTTAGCACAGTTAGCTAATCTGCTAGCAGGTTGATTAGCATGTTCTGTGATTTTGCCTCTATGGATTAAACTCCTCGGTGTTTTGACTTTTAACTATCAGAGCCAACATTCCGGTTTCCCCCCCCCCCCATATATGGTATATGTATATTTACTAAGCTAATAATAGGATCAGAAGAGCGAGTAGATATTGATAACTATTAACAAACAGAATGAGAGGAAACAAAACAGCAGTTTAAGGGTAACAGGAGAATTAGACTCGCTCATGCAAGAGAACGTGAACAGTGTCAAAAAGTACATCAAATTACTCTAATCTGTATTTTTAAAGCTTTCCTAAGTAAATACATACTACTGTACCTACCTGACCGCCTACACCTGCCAATACAACTGCAACTGCGCCTGTAATCTTACGCTGTGGGAGTGGTCAAAATAGACGCGAGAGCAAAAAACTAGCGCATTGCATTCACACAAAAAAAAAAAAAAAAAAATGCTTTGCATTCACACACACACACACAAAAAGTGCTTTGCATTCACCCAAAAAAAAAAAAAAATGCTTTGCATTCACCAAAAAAAAGTGCTTTGCATTCACCAATTAAAAAAAAAAAGTGCTTTGCATTCACCAATTAAAAAAAAAAAGTGCTTTGCATTCACCAATTAAAAAAAAAAAGTGCTTTGCATTCACCAATTAAAAAAAAAAAGTGCTTTGCATTCACCAATTAAAAAAAAAAAGTGCTTTGCATTCACCAATTAAAAAAAAAAGTGCTTTGCATTCACCAATAAAAAAAAAAAGTGCTTTGCATTCACCAATTAAAAAAAAAAAAAAAGTGCTTTGCATTCACCAATTAAAAAAAAAAAAAAAGTGCTTTGCATTCACCAATTAAAAAAAAAAAGTGCTTTGCATTCACCAATTAAAAAAAAAAAAAAAAGTGCTTTGCATTCACACACACACAAAAAAAGTGCTTTGCATTCACCAATTAAAAAAAAAAAGTGCTTTGCATTCACCAATTTAAAAAAAAAAGTGCTTTGCATTCACCAATTTAAAAAAAAAAAAAAAGTGCTTTGCATTCACACACACACAAAAAAAGTGCTTTGCATTCACCAATTAAAAAAAAAAAGTGCTTTGCATTCACCAATTAAAAAAAAAAAAAAAAGTGCTTTGCATTCACACACACACAAAAAAAGTGCTTTGCATTCACCAATTAAAAAAAAAAAGTGCTTTGCATTCACCAATTTAAAAAAAAAAGTGCTTTGCATTCACCAATTTAAAAAAAAAAAAAAAGTGCTTTGCATTCACACACACACAAAAAAAGTGCTTTGCATTCACCAATAAAAAAAAAAAAGTGCTTTGCATTCACCAATTTAAAAAAAAAAAAAAAGTGCTTTGCATTCACACACACACAAAAAAAGTGCTTTGCATTCACCAATTAAAAAAAAAAAGTGCTTTGCATTCACCAATTTAAAAAAAAAAAAAAAGTGCTTTGCATTCACACACACACAAAAAAAGTGCTTTGCATTCACCAATTAAAAAAAAAAAGTGCTTTGCATTCACCAATTTAAAAAAAAAAAAAAAGTGCTTTGCATTCACACACACACAAAAAAAGTGCTTTGCATTCACCAATTAAAAAAAAAAAGTGCTTTGCATTCACCAATTTAAAAAAAAAAAAAAAGTGCTTTGCATTCACACACACACAAAAAAAGTGCTTTGCATTCACCCAAAAAAAAAAAAATGCTTTGCATTCACCAAAAAAAAATGCTTTGCATTCACCAATAAAAAAAAAAGGGCTTTGCATTCACCAAAAAAAACAAGTGCATTGCATTCACCCCCCCCCCCCAAAAAAAAAGAAAAGAAAACAAACAAACCAAAAAACAAGTGCATTGCATTCACAAAACAAAAAAAAACAAGCACATTGCATTCACAAAAAAACAAACAAAAAAAACAAGTGCATTGCATTCACAAAAAAACAAAAACAACCCCTCCCAAAATAAAAAAAACCCCAACCAAAAAAAAAAACAGATGCATTGCATTCACAAAAAAACCCCCAATAACTATTATCGTTGTTGTTGTTGTTGTTGTTGTTATTAATAATAATACAAGGGCACCTGCCTGCTAACCTAGTGGATGTAGACAGTGGGGTGGAATGTTTGTGCTCACACTCTTACCGGTTCTCAAAACAAGTGAACTAGTATATAGCAGCGAGCCTAAACGAACAAGAGAGGAGAACTGAGCTATCAGGTATAACAAACCATCTAGTCTAACCCAGATAGCAGGGCTAACAGAGTGACAGAGAGTTAATTATTTAATGTCATTTTTAATCAATTTGTTTTATTTGTGCCAATTTAATCTAATTATCTGACACATTTTGTCCTTTGATGATATATGTAGTAGGACTTCTCAAAGTTGCCAATTTGGAAAACATAAAAACAAAGCTCTTCAGCTGGACTCTATGGAATCTGAGAGGAGATTTTTTGAAATTCTAGTGTTTGTAAGGTTAAAGATTCAAAAATTTCTTTTGAGGTGTGGTGTGTTCATCAGGTTTGCTTAATAATCCCATCTTCTGACAGGTGCCAAACAATTGTTGTCGAAACTTTTGATGTAGATTAATTGACGTATCGGAATTATTATTATTTTAAATATTCCATTCTTTATTTGATCTTGTTTTTCAGATGTCAGAGGTGCAGATCAACAAGACGTGCGATCAACTTTTAAATGATGATAAATACCACTACGTTGTGAATTCTTCAAAAACGGATGGCTGTGATCACATCTGGAAAGCACCGGTGAGAAGTTAAAACATTTTTTTTCTATAGATGATGGGTTACACTGCAGCTGTAAGTAGATATTAAATAACTAAATGCTGGGATGAGCTTTTTTTTTCACATTATGGAAATGTGTTGATTTTAGAATGGGACGGTGCTGGAATATGGAGACCTTCTGACTCTTGATAACTGTGTAAATGGAATTCGCCACATTAAGAGATGCTTCAAACAAACAGGCGAGGTAGGAATACTTTAAGTACATGTATATTCTACATGCTCTTTTGTACTGGTTTGATTGAGAATTTAAGACTAATTTGTGTATCTTTTTTTTTGCAGATAAAGCACATTTTTAATGGTATGTCTTTTTCTTGTCTGTGTTTCACTTCTGAAAATCAAAATTAGCTAAAATAATAGATCAGTTATTAGTTTTTGATATAACATTATCGGTGTGTGTGTGTGTGTGTGTGTGTGTGTGTGTGTGTGTGTGTGTGTGTGTGTGTTCTTGTACTTAGTTCTCAGCACCTCCACTCCTACCGTTGCAGCTCCATATGAAAGTAAGTACATTGGAGGATATTTATTAGATGACTCAGAATGTATTGAAAGTAAGGAGAGTAGTGCAGGGTGTTCAATCATTAGATGTGAAATTTGCTGAAATTGAAAGTTTCAAGAAAAATAAAACATGACCTACATTCACTTGATGATTATAGTCTAAGAGGGAATTTGGTGTAAAATACAGCTGAATATGTTTTTACTTCTTTTAGGCAGAAACTCCACACAGACTCATGACTCTGGTATGTATAAGAATCTATTGTGTATTTTTTAGACTAAATACTGAATAATTGATCTCATATGCAGGGATCAGACATAATATTTAAACCACTGAGGTTTTTACCACTTTTTATCTTTTTACAGTGATTATGTTAAGTGGAGGGATTGATTAGGCAATAAATGAAGAGTCGGATTTGTAAATAAAATGGAAAAATGGGCACATGTAGTGATCTGAGAATCTTTAAAAAGGAGTGAATTGTGATGTCTAGATGACTGTCAGAACATCTCCAAAACAGCAGGTTTTAGAGGGTTATCCTGATGCAGTGGTTAGTATTCACCAAAAAACGTCCAGTGACGGACAAATGTTGAACTGGTGACAGGGTTATGGGCACTTAAGGCTCACTGATGAGGCAGTGAGGCACAAAGTTTAGTCTGCCACAGGAAGGAAGTGGTGACTTAGTGGTTAAAATATTAAACATCTGATCTAAAGCTTGAGAGTTCAAATCTCAGTACTGCCACTGTTAGAGCCTTGAGCAAAGCCATCAACTGCTTAGTTGTATAAATAAATGCTTCCAAATTCCATAAATCTCAATCTGATCAAGCTTTTGGATGCCCCACTTCACCCATTCTGCTTCTAACATATTATGATGTCCAGGCCTTGATTGAACAGAGCTGTTTTGGTGGCACAATGTGTACGGGCATTTCACAATATTAGAGCGGTGGTTTATCGTTGTGGCTGATCGACGTTTACACTGAGGGAATAAACGTTTTAGCTGAAAATTTAGATTTCTGACCTTCTCAGTGCTTCTAAGTCAGCATTTAAAATGCTAAAATATTATCAATATGATGTACATGATGAATATGATCATTTGTTTGTATTATTTTTTTGAAGATCCAGACCTCCTATGGCTAATTCTTATCGGGCTTATTCCGATTCTTCTTGTCCTCAGGTTTATTGAATGGAGGTAAATTTCCATCTCTCTTTAAGAGGCAGTGAAATGAGAAGTTGAAATGCTTTAAATGTTTGTTATCTGATTACACAGAGAGATTTTACGATGGTAATTAACGAATAATTCTGTTCTGCACTGTGATTATGGATGGATAGGTGGAATGTTTTGAAGAGATTGAAGGATGGCTGCTGTCAACACACGGACAAGGAAACCCGGTGAGTGAAACTGCTGGATATTAATTGTATATATAATTATTTAATATTATTCTAAATAAGTTACAGAAAGTCAAAAGAAACAATGTTTGTGTTTATTAGCATGGACTTTGGCAATGTGAACCATGATGAGCATAAGAATGGAGGGGTTGTGAACGGAGAGGCCATTCCGCTTAAAAACGTCCATAACGAGTAACTATTCTATATCAAGTGCTTTAAACTCTCAATCCATAAATACATTCCAAGTTTTTCAAAACTGAACCACATTAAAAATGTTAAATTACTATAAATATTTCCAGGATGTTATAAATACATGAATAATGGTTTATTATTATGTTAAATAAGTTGCAGATAATTCTTTTTGGTTGCAGGCAATCTTTGTTTATTAGTGTGAACCCTCACGTTGGGAATCAAGAGGAGAATATAAATGGTGATGTTCATCATGAAGAGGCTCAGTCACTCCAAACACCTGCGTAAGAGTTTAACTACTGTATGTAGATAAAAAAAAACTTAATGTATAAACTTTACATTGGGTTTAAATCATTTTTTTATTTTTAATTTTTTGCTGTGTTTTTGTCAGTGATGAATCCAGAGTATCTTAGAGGGGGAGAGAATCACTGTTTCAGCTTCAGCACTTTCATCCCTACTGTTTGTGCCTTTCTTTTATTTATACCTCCACTTTTACTCCTCTGTTTTCAATTAAAATATTTTATCATAGCATACAATTGTTTAGCATTTCAGAGCAATAATTTTATATTTATAGCATTTTTATACCTTGTAGCAATAACAAATAACATTTCTAAATGACATATTGATTGTAACAATACTGCCAAAAAGGAAACTATTGTGGGGGGAAAAAAAGGACCAAAATTCAACATTATTATATACAAAATCATTACACATACTTTTGCACTTTTATTCTATAATTTTTAAATGTCAGTGTTTTTCTCTCTGTCCCTTTATTGTAAGTTTTCTGTTTACTGTTGTAGCCTTTTATGAACCAGCATTATTTAGAAATGTCATTTGTTTATTTTGTTCTAATGTATTATTATAAAAAAAAAACCCTGTTATTTGTGTGTCATTTTGTCCTCTGCCTTCTTTTTTTTTTTTTTTTTACAAAATATATTCATTTTTCATATTCATTCATATCCAGAGGTTCTATTTATCACCCATTTATTAGGGTTTATTATATTGTCATATGTTTAACAGTAGCTACACTATTACAGTGTAATGAATGTTTCCCAACTTTCTTTTTATTACTTTCTCAAAATGCACAATGCCTGGACCGGTACTTCACTATGGACTATTTGGTACCAGGCCCCACACACACACAAAAAAACAACAATTATTTTATTTAATTTTTTTAATTTGTATTTTGAAAGATGACCACTTCCCCCTGTGCCCTTGTTAGGCATCAATACATCAAGCAGCCAATGATTCTGTAGTATTTATTTAGTGTTGTTACATTTTAATTATATATGTAATAATTACATTAATAATTAAATCATATATGTATAATAATATACACACTATTGTGTGCATTTTAGCATTATTTCATAGTAAATACAGTTTTACATTTATAATTGCATATAAAAAAATATTAAGTAAAAACTGGTTCAAAAAAAGGTTGACGACTGCTGCACTTTGAGTTTTCCTTCACTGGTGGAGAGATTGGATTGGTGAGTAGTGTAGTATAGTGATGTAGTAGTGTAATAGTAGTGTAGTAGTAGGTGAGTCGATAGACCGATTTAATTGAAGGATAAAATAAATATTTTTAAATATACTGGAAAGCTTCAGGGTGTCTGATTATGCTTTTGGATGCCTCACCTGATTTACCAGATCTGCTGCTAACATCTTGTCTGTAACACAGCACACCTTCTGAGGTCTTGTGGAGTCCAGGACTTTATTGTTTCTTGGTCAGAGCTGTTTTGGTGGCACAATGTTTAAAGGCATTTCACGATATTAGACGGTGGTTTTAATTTCGTGGCTGATTGGTGGTTACACCAAGGGAATAAAAAGCATAAGAAATTGGTGAAAGGTGAATATTTATTAATCTAAAAAATAAATCTATATGTAGATTTGAGACCTTTTCTGTGCTTTTAATTTGGCTTTTAAAAATAGTGAAAATACTGGAGATTTATACTTTTTTGTGTTTAAATGGTTTTACTTAAAGTAATCAATTTATTCTAAATTAAAATACACAATTAATAGTTACACAAAGAACTCCAGACAGGCCAAGGGGGCTGCCAGTGATTCTGTATTATGGCAAATTGAGATAAATTTTTATTATATATGTAATTAAATTACTAAATAAATTGAATAATATGTACAACAGTAATGTAATACATACACTTGCCATGTAAATATATAACTCAGGCCAGTAAGTGAAGTCAGTCAAGGAGAGACCATGTAAAAATTGTGGGGATTTATAATAATGCTCCAGTGCTGTTCCAGCATGCACTCATAGTGTTCTCTAAGGTCTTGTGTCTAAATTTAAGAACCGAATGCAACTTCTTGCATAGCCTTTTCATCTGTCATTTCATCTATGGTTTCATTGGAACTGTAGAAAACAGGATTTGTGGAGTATTCCCACTTAAAAACAACGATATATGAAATTTGAATATATGTAGTCACAGAAAATGATATCCCATGTTGGGTGAGGGTTCACATCACACGTCTTTTGCATTTCATACAAACTTGAAAAGATGGTATAGTCCCAAGTAGAATGTTACTGCAGAGAATTTATTGACCCCCACCCAAGTTTATATAATCATAAAATGCTAAATATAGTAAATGTTGATTCCCAAAATATAAAGGATTATTCCCCACTAGAGGGCCGCATATATATAAATCCTGTCGTTCATTGCGTTCCACCTGTCATGTCTTTATTCCCCACTAGAGGGCCGCATATATATAAATCCTGCCGTTCATTGCGCTCCACCAGTCATGTCTTTATTCTCCACTAGAGGGCCGCATATATATAAATCCTGTCGTTCATTGCGCTCCACCTGTCATATCTTTATTCCCCACTAGAGGGCCGCATATATATAAATCCTGTCGTTCATTGCACTCCACCTGTCATGTCTTTATTCCCTACTAGAGGGCCGCATATGTATAAATTCTGCCGTTCATTGCGTTCCACCTGTCATGTCTTTATTCCCTACTAGAGGGCCGCATATGTATAAATTCTGCCGTTCATTGCGTTCCACCTGTCATGTCTTTATTCCCCACTAGAGGGCCGCATATATATAAATCCTGTCGTTCATTGCACTCCACCTGTCATGTCTTTATTCCCTACTAGAGGGCCGCATATGTATAAATTCTGCCGTTCATTGCGTTCCACCTGTCATGTCTTTATTCCCCACTAGAGGGCCGCATATATATAAATCCTGTCGTTCATTGCACTCCACCTGTCATGTCTTTATTCCCCACTAGAGGGCCGCATATGTATATATTCTGCTGTTCATTGCGCTTCACCTGTCATGTCTTTATTCCCCACTAGAGGGCCGCATATGTATAAATTCTGCCGTTCATTGCGCTTCACCTGTCATTTCTTTATTCCCCACTAGAGGGCCGAATTCCACACTTTGAGAACCACTACGCTAATAAAAATATTCCAAATATATATTTAACAATATTATTGTCATACCAACCCATATTAATTATTATCTGAACGTGCATGCGTATTGTATTTTTCTGCCATTTTTGTGGCACCCAAAAAATAGTAATGAAATACTTCTAGTTTAAAATGTCAAATTTGTTGAAATATTAATTCTAAATCAATAACATCAAACACATCAAGTTACAAAAATAGAGTTGATGTTGTTTTAATGTACTTGCACTAATGACCTGCTGGTTTGTTTGTGGTTACTTTGAGTGTAGGAAGTTTATTTTTAATAGATAAAATCATAAATGAAGATTGAACACAATATATATTCTGCCGTTCATTGTGCACCACATGTCATGTCTTTATTCCCCTACCAGAAACATTCCAAAAATATATTCTAACATACTGTTGTCTTACCAACCAAGACCTTACCAAGAGTCTAGTGCTGAGAACAGTCTGTGTTCATTGATTTTTTAATTTGCTGTTGAGTCGCCATTTAAGAACTAAATCGAATTTCTAAGTCTTTAATATAATTTTAAAAGTAATAAAAGGAAAAAACTGCTTTTCTATTGTATCATAACATTAATTATTTTATTCATTATTGTTTATTTACAAATTTTCTCTAATCATTCACTCATCCAAGGTTTAGTGTAATCTTACAATTCAAAATATGATCAAAGGCCTAAAGTGCACAATATATTTTCAATCTAACATCCAGTAAATAGGAATTTCATTGTCTGTCTTTTGTTTGGAAGAAAATGGCTGTTCTGCAATGACTGTGTGCACAGCAAAACACTATAAAAATAAGGCATATGTGTCTACTTCCGTTTCCTTTTACTCTCTTACTGTTTTTGAATGTTGAATGAAGCCACTGATCGATTATGCGTAGATGGTTGATCAGTTATTTAGATTCGGGTTTTTCAAGAGTCCCACAAACCCAAATATTTCAGAGTCAAAATATAAATTGGCAAGAAACTATAAATTTGTAAAACCCATCTAAGCATAGTTACGAAGTAAAAACATTTGGAATTCTATGTGTTAAAACACTGCTGTGTCATTAGGTGTTATTTTAATATAAGAAATGCAAAAGAAATGCAATGGTTTTGTAATGGTGGAGTGTCGAGTCTGTCTCGTTAGGAGCTTCCTAATTGGGTGCAGTACTGTTGGATCTTCTTATTTTCGCCTGAGTAAAGCAGTCTTAATTTCAGGGAGAGAAGCATAGACCTGAACACTGCAATCTTTATATTCTACCTTTAAATTACCTTTTTTATTTTGACAGTACAAACAATGATGGTTAAAAAAAAGTGGACTGTCTGAATGATGTTGCTCTGACATCAAAGAATGAAGGCGAAGCTCAGGAACTTGATGGCCACATCTATAAGATCTCTAAGCTGAATGGATATTGATAATGATGATATATTTCTTTTTTAAGTGCTTTGCTATTTTTTTTCTTGCTGATTATTCAGATTTAATAACCTGTCATCCTCTTGTTTGTCTCCTCAGTTCGTTTTGTAAATTTCCTTAACTAATTGGGCAGACTCCATAAGTGAGGATCAAGGATTTAAGCAGCGTTTGAAATAACACGAGATATAAAATACTATTTTGGTTATGCTGCATAACCAAACCTTGGTAAATACCCTGCCCAAGATGCAACTCTCCAAAGCTCCAGACAGCATTAATGTAACAGAAATGACTACAATTACTCTATTTTTTAATCAATATGTTTATTTGCTAGAGACAAAAAGGAATTTAAAAGTAAATACAAAAATATCTTTAACCTTGTTGCACTAAAATATACATTATTTACTATGGATTATACAAGATATATATTTTTTCTATTTTGTATTGTTTTTATTTTTGTTTTCTTGCTTTATATCCTAGTTTAAGCTCTTAATAAAAACAAAAAAGTCATGTGAAACATGTACGTTTAGATACTACTACTACTACTACACATAATAATAATAATAATAATAATAATAATAATAATAAGAAGAAGAAGAAGAAGAAGAAGAAGAAGAGGAAGAAGAAGAGAAGGAGAAAAAGAAGAGAAGGAGAATATGAGAAACATTATTTTTAAAGTTCTAATTGGAATTTGTTATAATTTGCATTACTTAAATTATTTTGCCCGAGAGGGAGGAAACTGCACATTTGCTGAGGGATATAAAAGAAGATGGGTCAATATATTATACGCATGCGCACTGAAGAGCGTAAACAGCAATAGGTCATGCGGGGACCAACGTCAGTTGGTTTATTCCCTTCGGTGCGGATGCGCATGCGCGCTCTGTCACAACAATATCTGCGAAATGCGGAAAAGAAGGGCGGTTGCGCAAGACATTTTATTCGGAACTTCACGGTTTTTGTAAGTGTTATTTAATTGTATTATGTTTAGACGATAGGAGTGGGTAATATAAAATATATTGTGCTTAGATAAAGTAAATAAAACTGAGTAGGTTTTGTAGACCAACACCACTGCCGTACCTTCCGTTTTAACGTGTTTATGTAAAGTTGTAATTATGTAACCGGAATGAAATTTTGTATTCAGTAAATAAATAAAGGATCCGTTAAATGTGTTCCTGTCGGTAAACTTAAATCCACAGTAAACCTTAAGCTTAAGCTTAAATAAAAGAGTCGATATATTATATATATATATATATATATATATATATATATATATATATATATATATATATATATATATATATATATACACACACGTTTCTGAAAAAAACGAAAGTGAAAGTATTTGTTCTCAGCCTCTGACTCATCTTGAGGAACAGTTGGAAGGAGGAATTTTAAGGGCGATAATTGAGATGAACATAAACAAGGACTTGGGTGAGTGAGTGATTTCTTTTAAACTGAATGTCTACAATTTATTGAAGTAAAAATGTAGCAATAAGAGAAGTGACTATAAGGAAGTGGAAAAGAGAGAGAAGTCTATTTATTTATTTATTTATTTATTTATTTATTTATTTATTTATTTATTTATTTATTTATTTATTTATTTATTTATTTAATCAGATGTGTGCTGTATAGTTATTTTTTCCTGTTTTATTCTTTATGTGAATCTGAAATGTTAAATGGCTGAATTATTTTAAAGCGAAACTTTGACATTTTAAAATGTTTTTTATTGTGGTGGAAAAGTGTAGGAATTGATCATGAGGTGATTTTAAACCATGTGCTCTCAGGGTTTTTTTTCATCGTTCCTGAAAGTGGTGCTCTAATCTGCTTTAACGATTGCAGTATTACTCTCAAAATTGTCTAGTTCAGTGAAACTTACAAATATTACAATGTTAACATAGAAACAATCCCAATAAAGTAACTCCTAATACAGATATTCAAGCAATACAGCCACATGCTTGTAATATCAGAGACCTTTAATGAGAGACATGAAGCCGCTCCTTAGTTTTTTCAAATTGGGCTAATTCATTTATATTCTCTACTTTTCATTTCAATTTACATTTTTGTTAACAATGTTTGAATTCTTTGACAATAAAAAATATGTTGCTTCTGCAACTAAATGGAAAAAAAACAGAAACACATTTATAGTTAAGTATTTCTTCTAATGTCCTTCTGTATGCTTTCATAGTGTCCTGGATCCCCCATGATCCTGATTTTGATTAAACATTTACTGAAAATGAATCAATTAATGATTAGAAGTGTGTTTGTCCAAATATATTGCATCATTACTAAATAATAATTTAAGAATATGAATTTGTATTAACAAAAGAGCAAGATTTGTATCTATATAAAGGTTGTGAATTAATTTTTTTTAGGTTTTACAACATGTTTGTTTCTATGTTTCCTAGGAATATAACTCATCCCAGAGATCAATGACTCAGCTGTAATCATAAAAATGCACAGGACTGTTTTGACCCCTTCCTCAAAGAAGGGGTAAAATACCAACTTTCCTATCATAATTACCTGAAATATGTAGAGCATAAATTACTAAAGCAATGTTTATAATGTTGTATAGTGAACTCCAGAGAAGGCACTCAGACTGTGTCTCCATGAAGAGTGACATGTCTATGGATCTTCCTTGGAACTTTAGAAATGGAGATTCCTTATCTGTGCACAGGTAACATCCCGAAGTACTTATAGTTTTAGTAATTATAGTCATATGTAGTTGTTTTAGTAATTATTTTTTCAGGTCAAAACGACTTTCTGAATCTGTATAATGTAAAAAATGTTGTTAATGTGTATTAAAATCCAGGCAGGTAGATCACTGATCCATGGTTGTCTTTATGAAGAGTTGTGTGTCTATGGGAATTTCTCTAAAATACCTACCATGCTGTAAACTTTTTTCCATGCACTGTTTGTACCTGGAATATTCAGCCAGTATATGTAGAAAAAGAACATTTAAAAAGTCTTTAATAAATGAATACGTAAATCACAAAAACTGTTTAAGATGTAAATAAATCACTAAAGGACCATTTATAATGTCTTACAGTAAAATCAAGAGAAAGAGATACTTGCCAGAACACAGCTGTGTATCCATGAAGAGTGACATGTCTATGGATCTTCCTTGGAACTTTAGAAATGGAGATTCTTTATCTGTGCACAGGTAATATCCCAAAGTACTTATAGTTGTTTTAGTAATTTATTTAGGTCAAAATTACATTTAATAAGGTTTTTAATTACTCTAAATTTACTTAACTGTCATTACAGAATAGAGCCACTACTTTAGTCGTTAATAATAAGGACATTTTTCAAACCAAAAAACACCTCAGTAGATCGACTTACAACTAAATTGCCTCTATGTAATATGGACTGATCGCCTACCTTCATGTAGTATAATTCTGGATAAAGTTAAGAAATTCGATACCTGTGAACCTTTCTGGCAGGCTAAAACAGTAAAAACAGTGGAAGATGTTTTCTCCATCCAGCTCCACAATGTTTCTTTTTGTTCATTATAGGAACTGTGTATTTAGCATTGTGTTGTTCAAAAGTTAATGCACTAAAATTATTGAATTATTTTAATTATTAGGTCATAAAACTTAATGTCTCACTATGTCTTTCTACTTCACCCTATCACAGATGCAACCCAGAATCTGCTGTTGTAGATGAATTCCAGAAAAGGTATAAATTTAATCTGAAGAAGAAGTTTCAGTGTATAAATAGCGTGAGAGTAAACCAGGACAATCGCACGCTCCTGAATGAGATCTACACAGAGCTCTACATCACAGAAGGAGAGAGTGAAGACATAAATAAAGAACATGAGGTGAGACAGATCGAAGCAGCATACAAGAGAAAAACATTAGAGGAACCACCAATCAAATGCAATGACATCTTTAAGTGCTTTCCTGAGGAAGACAAACCTATCAGAACTGTACTGACGAAGGGAGTCGCTGGTATTGGAAAAACTATCTCTGTTCAGAAGTTCATCCTGGATTGGACTGAAGGAGAAGCAAACCAGAACATCCCCTTCATATTTCCACTTTCTTTCAGAGAGCTAAATTTAATGAAGGACCAAAAACTGAGTCTGGTGAAGCTCCTTCATGTCTTTTCCTCAGAAACAAAAGAAATAGAAAAGTCCAAAATGGAAAAGGCTCTGTTTATTTTTGATGGATTGGATGAGTATCGTTTTCCTCTGGATTTCCAGAACACAGAGACAGTGTGTGATGTAACTGAAACAGCATCAGTTCATGTGCTGCTGATAAACCTGATCAAAGGGAATCTGCTTCCCTCTGCTCTTATCTGGATCACCTCCCGTCCAGCAGCAGCTGATCAGATCCCCTCACAGTGTGTCAATCGAGTCACAGAGGTACGAGGATTCAGTGACCCACAGAAGGAGGAGTATTTCAGGAAGAGAATCAGTGATCAGAACCTGGCCAATAACATCATCACACACCTGAAATCATTAAGAAGTCTTTACATCATGTGCCACATCCCGGTCTTCTGCTGGATCTCAGCTTCTGTTCTAGAGAGAATGTTGGGTGAATCAGAAAGTGGAGAGATTCCCAAAACTCTGACTCAGATGTACACACACTTCCTCATCATTCAGACAAACATCATAAGAGAAAAGTACTTAAAGAAGCAGGAAATTCATAAAGAGACGATTCTTAAACTGGGACGACTGGCTTTTCAGCAGCTGATGAAAGGAAACCTGATCTTCTACGAGGAAGACCTGAGAGAGTGTGGCATTGATGTGACAGAAGCAGCAGTGTATTCAGGTGTGTGTACGCAGATCTTCAGAGAGGAGTTTGGGCTTCACCAGAGTACAGTGTACTGCTTTGTTCATCTGAGCATTCAGGAACATCTCGCAGCTCTGTATGTGCACCTGACCTTCATGAAGGAAAAGAGAAATGTTCTTGTAGAGATCTGGTCCTCGAAACCAGAGATTTTTTCTGTGCACAAGTTGTCCAAATCAGAGGTTTTTGCACATTTTTTAAATTTCACTAAAATGCAGATCCCTGATTATATGATAAATGAAAATACAATCTTAGGTGTTCATAAGAGTGCTGTGAATCAGGCTTTAAACAGCGAGACTGGACATCTTGATCTTTTCCTTCGGTTTCTTCTGGGACTCTCGTTGGAGACCAATCAGAATCTCTTACATTCTTTAATAAAACACACAGGAAGTAGCTCTCTGAGCAGGGAGGAAACAGTTCAGTACATCAAGGAGAAGATCAGTGAGGATCATCATGCAGAGAGAACCATCAATCTGTTCCATTGTCTGAATGAACTGGGTGATAGTTCTCTAGTGGAGGAAATCCAACAGTACCTGAAATCTGGAAAACAAAGGAAACTCTCCTCTTCACTGTGGTCTGCTCTGGTGTTTGTCTTACTGACATCCGAACATGAGCTGGAGGAATTTGACCTAAGAAAATATACCAGTGAAGAGAAAATAAGAAATTTGGTCCTTGTAAAGGTGATACCTGTGATTGCAGCATCCAGTAAAGCAATGTAAGTAAATGTGAATATGACTGTGCTACAAAATGTGAAAATTTGTTTACATAAGGAAAAAAGACATAAGAAGGATTCAATGTAAACATGCTGGCCCAATGTACCGGTTTGCATCATATGAAATAAAAATAAGCTATAATGAGTGAAGATATTTTTTACATTTCACTATTATATTTAATAGAACAGTATATTACAGTACATTGTCCAGTCCTGGAAGCAATTTATTTATATAAATACATTATTGCATGTTATTTGTCTTATAATTTATTAATAATTACAAGAGCTGTAACTCTTCTGTGAAAAACACATCTCGATTAGAACCATCATCATTTAAAACTAAATAACTAAAAAATATTGTTTTTACATATACTCATTTATAATCATATTTATACAATGTATTTATTAAGTGCTTCAGGAATTCTTGGATAAGAAAAAAAGCTTACTGGGCTAATCTTGAGGCAGTATTTGGGTTACATAAAAAATACATAACTGCAGGTTTTGTTTTTAGCATTTAATAAATACAATTAATACAATTTAAAGGTAAAGAGAAAGTATTCAATATGAAATATTTTGCACTAGTGTATTTTTTATGTGTTATTTTATTTTCTGTAGTATTCAGCATGTAACACTTGAAGAGAAAAGCTGCAAAGCTTTGGCCTCTGTGCTCAGTTGCAACTCATCCAATCTACGAGAACTGGACCTGTCTGGGAGTAAACTAACAAACTGTCTTTCTGAAGTATTGGGAAATCCTCACTGTAAACTGGAGACACTGAGGTATGATCATCTCTTTGAAAGTTACAATAACATTCATAGATCATTATGCAAACTATCACAGCAAATGTCATATGTTTTCTGTCATGTAGAAAAGTAAAATAGCAATTAGGCAATACAAAATCCTTATTCCTTCAGGATAAGTTATGCAATTAAATAATCTAATTAAATTACATATGTTCAATTTCCATGCAGTAAACAATTAGGTGTATGTCTCAATAACTGTCATATTGTCAGGAGTCAAGCATCTCTAATCAAACAAATCCAGAGATCCATAAACCACAAAACTAGTAGTAACTATAGATGTTGCATTCTCTCTATTAAGACATCGATTACACCTATCTTTTCATTCCTTCCTTTATTTATTTTCTCCTTCATTCATTGATTTATTTACTTATTCATTCATTCTCTTTTATACTCTGATTAAAATCAGGCCTGTTCTTTTTCAGCTTTATCCGCTGATAGTTTAAAACCACACACAGTTTAGAGAAACTACTTATTGTTAATTATACTGGTTAAGATGGAAATTTGTTGTTTAAGAGTGTCATATTGTGTTTTTGCAGGCTGAATAATTGTGGTTTCTCAGAGGAAGGCTTTGGTGCTCTGACCTCAGCTCTGAGATCAAACCCCACACACCTGAGAGATTTGGATCTGTCCTTTAATAAAGTAGGAGACTCAGGAGTAAAGTATCTCTCTGCAATACTGGAGAATCCTCACTGTAAAATGGAGAGATTGTGGTAGGTTCCTCTTTTTAAATCACATTACCTGGTCCTCAGTAAGACATGTTTTCTAGTAGTCCATCTCAGCCACTTGTTATTAACCCCAATTAACAGTTCAGTTTACAGTTCTATTAATCTCTTTTATTTTCTATTTTATTTTAATCTTATTATAGCAGTTACAGTTGCATTTACAGCTAAATTAATCGTTTAAATGTCAGGAAACTGGCAACTTGTCCCAATAGCACACTTTTGCACCTTAAGTTGAGAGTAGTACCGAATTACATATAAATCTTACTTATGACAAACTTTGAGCAGAATATGTAACCAGCCATTTAAAAAAGACAATGTTTATTGTTCCCAAAAAGCACATTCAAATCGTATGGTCAGGTGTTCACAAAATTTTGTCCATAAAGTGTATATCAGTGGATATGTCAGTGTATTAGTGTATATATCTCTCTGTGTTATTAAAGCGTGTGTCTTTGTGTCTCTGCAGTTTATATGGTTGTGGAGTCTCAGATGAAGGCTGTGTTGCTCTGAGTTCAGCTCTGAGATCAAACCCCTCACACCTAAGAGACCTGAATCTGTCTGAGAATAAACTAGGTGACTCAGGAGTAAAGTTTCTCTCTGGTATACCTCATTGTAAACTGGAGAGACTGTGGTAAGATAATCAAGTTAAAATTACCTTCTCCTCAGCAAGACTGAATCTGAGGCTATTTGTTCATAGAAATATTTTATCTTGTGTAAATAGTGCACTTAGGATCAGGACTTTTTAAATTGTGGAAACAGAAATTAAGAATGAATCTATCAGCTTTGCCACCTAGTTAATGCTATATTTTTTAATTCTCACTGTGGATGTAATGAACGCCAATGTTTGGCAAACAAATGTGTGAACAAATAATTTTGTAGCTAATTATTATTTTTTATTAGATTTTAATGCAGCTACAATATGTTTTTTGTCCTGCGGCGCAATTGGCTTTATTTGTTTTACCACATCAGAGGATACATTACCGTTAGCGGGGTGGGTGAGGCTAACTCTCATGCCGAAATCCCTCGGGGTACCCCCAACTTCACAACCATTTCACTAATAAAGATTTTAGCTGAACACCTTTTTTAAGAACCATCAGCTCCTTCATTTTGCATTTGATTCACTGCACCACTTGTATAAATGTCCTTGTATATTGTATATTGTAAATGTTTAACAATGTGTACTTCCTTCCTCCTTTGCCGTATATCTGTAGGAATAGTATAATATAAAAACACACATACAAATCTTTTAATAGAACTAAATTAAGTTCTCCATTAAGAAGTCTATTTACTTATGCTTATACATCCAAATTGTAATTTTTTTTTTTTTTACTGCATTTGTATATTTTTCTTCTTCTTATATTTTGATGTTTTTTTTTTTGGCTCATTCTAATTTTGCTGCTGTTGTAATCTGTGAATTTTAATTTATGAGAAAGTTTGAAACAGTACATTAATTGTAAATATAATCTTATAAAAATGTTAAAGATCAAATATGATATTAAAGATTGTCATTGTTGTTTCTGCAGGTTGAGTAATTGTGGTTTCTCAGAAGAAGGGTGTGCTGTTTTGACATCAGCTCTGAGATCAAACCCCTCACACCTGAGAGAACTGGATCTGTCTCAGAATAAACTTGGAGACTCTGGAGTGAAGTGTCTCTCTGTCGTACTGGAGAATCCTCACTGTAAACTGGAGATTCTGAAGTAAGATCACCTCTCAGAAGTCATATGACCTGGTCCTCTGTAAGACACATTGTCTAATAGTATATATTAATATAACTACTCTAATAGTAAGACTGAAGCAGAGGTTTTAGGTTCATCATGAATGTCCTGAAGTAGGAAAAATGTTTTTTTTCTCACTGCATTCTGATGATTTGTAACAGACTCCTCCTAAGCAGTTGGTAAAGTGACAGGTGACATTTTCTCTGACTGATTGACCAAGTCCCCTTGCCAAAACATGTACTCACTTGGAGTCTTCCAAATTGCCATTTCAGCCAATGTCCATTAACCTCAAGTAACAGTTAAATTTACAAAATGTTTTATTAATTTCTATATTTGTTTATTTTAATCTTATTATAGCAGTTACAGCTGTATTTACTGTAAAATGAAACGTTTAAAAGTCAGGGAACAGACAAGTTGTCCCAATAGCATACTTTTAAACCTTATGCTGAGAGGAGGACAGAATTACATATACATCTGACTTCTAACTTACAAGCTGTGAGCAGAATATGTTACCAGCCAATAATTAAAAAAAAAAAAAAGGGAGATGAATGTTCTCCCCTAAAACCGCCTACAAATGTTATGAACGTTAAAAGACTTGTTATGGTCATGTGTCCACAACATTTTGTCCATAAAATGTAGATTATTTAAGTGTCTGTGTTATTAAAGAGTGTGGTGTTGTGTCTCTTTAGGTTGCATAGTTGTGGTGTCTCAGATGAAGGCTGTGTTGTTCTGACTTCAGCTCTAAGATCAAACCCCTCACATCTGAGAGACCTAAATCTGTCTGGGAATAAATTGGGAGACTCAGGAGTGAAGTATCTCTCTACCATACTGAAGAATCCTCACTGTAAACTGGAGAGACTGTGGTAAGCTGCTATCTCTGAGTCACATGACCTAGTCCTCAGGAAGACACATTTTCTAATAGTGAGACTGAAGCAGATGTTTTAGGTTCATCATCAATTGTACATTGTACTTGTCTTGTAATGTTGTGTCATTGTAAATGTGTTGTTTAAAAATATAATTGTGTCTCTGCAGGCTGTGTAGGTGTGGTGTCTCAGATGAAGGCCGTGCTGTTCTCACTTCAGCGTTGAGATCAAACCCCTCACACCTGAGAGACCTGAATATGTCTCAGAATAAAATAGGAGACTTAGGTGTGAAGTGTCTTTCTGCTCTACAGGAGAATCCTCACTGTAAACTAAAGATACTGAAGTAGGATCATCTTTTTGAGAGTCGCATGACCTGTTCCTCAGTGAGGCACATACTTTAATAATATTGAGACTGATGAGGTTAATCGTTAAGTCAAGTCAAGTCAAGTCAAGTTTATTTGTATAGCGCTTTTCACAACAGACATTGTCTCAAAGCAGCTTTACAGAAAACAACAGTGAAGGTGAATGGTGTGCGTTTGTCCCTGATGAGCAAGCCGTGGCGACAGTGGCAAGGAAAAACTCCCTTAGATGATATGAGGAAGAAACCTTGAGAGGAACCAGACTCAAAGGGAAACCCATCCTCATATGGGTGACATCAAGAGTTTGGTCATAAATCTTTCAACAATACAGAACAATTTGTGATCATCATAGATCCAGCATCAGCTTCTCCATGCCAGGGCTTTTAAACACTCGGCATCTACTTCTCCATGATCATCCATAGGTCCATAATCTTCACGAGGTGGGACGTGACTGGAGCTGGCCAAACCTCAGGATGCCTCGGGATGGGGAGAGAAAGAGAAGCAGTGGAGAGGAATTAGCGTAGCTGCTGTTCATGATATTAACAGCACAAGTTGATAATGTGCATGTTATCATATATTCTGGAGCACAAGGTTGTGATGTGATGTGTGTGATGTGTGTTATGTGTAGGCTTTGCTAAAAAGATATGTTTTTAATCTACACTTAAACTGGGAGAGTGTATCTGAACCCCGAACACTGTCAGGAAGACTATTCCAGAGTTTAGGAGCTAAATGTGAAAATGCTCTACCGCCTTTAGTGGACTTTGCTATTCTAGGAACTACTAGAAGCCCAGAGTTTTGAGATCTCAGGGAGCGTGACGGATTGTAGCGTGTTAAAAGACTGGATAGATACATGGGAGCCAAACCATTTAGTGCTTTATAAGTGAGTAGCAGTAGTTTGTAGTCTATTCGAAACTTAATAGGAAGCCAATGTAGGGACGATAAGATTGGGGTTATATGATCGTATTTTCTTGACCTAGTAAGAACTCTTGCTGCGGCATTCTGAACTAACTGAAGCTTGTTTATTAATGATGCAGGACATCCACCTAGTAATGCATTACAGCAGTCTATTCTAGAGGTCATAAACGCATGGACGAGCTTCTTTGCATCAGATATAGATAACATATTTCTTAGCTTAGAAATATTTCTGAGGTGAAAGAAGGCTGTTTTTGTAACTTGATTGATGTGATTTTTGAAAGATAAGTTGCTGTCTAAAATAACTCCCAGGTCTTTTACCGTTAAACTAGTAGTTACAGAACAACCGTCTAAATGCAGGCTGAGATGCTGGAGCTTCTGTGTACTATTTTTTGGGCCGATGAGCAAAATCTCCGTTTTATCAGAATTTAATAGCAGAAAGTTATGGGTCATCCAATCTCTTATTTCTTCAACACACTCAGTTATGCGAGCTAATTGAGCTGTATCGCCTGGTTTGGATGAAATATATAGCTGGGTATCATCAGCATAACAATGGAAGCTAATTCCATGCCTTCTAATAATATTTCCTAATGGAAGCATGTATATTGTAAAAAGCAGGGGTCCTAGAACTGACCCTTGTGGCACGCCATAATTTACTAGCATTATCCTGGATAGCTCTCCATTTAAATCTACGAAATGGTAACGATTGGACAGGTAGGATTTAAACCAGCTTAATGCCTGTCCCTGAATACCGATGTAATTCTGTAAGCGATCGAGAAGAAGATCATGATCTATAGTGTCGAACGCAGCACTAAGATCTAGTAAAACTAATAGGGAGATGTAGCCTTGGTCAAAAGCTAAAAACAGGTCGTTAGTGATTTTAACTAGAGCAGTTTCTGTGCTATGATAGGGCCTAAAACCTGACTGAAACTCTTCAAAGATATTGTTCTCCTGCAAGTGGTTACATAACTGGGCAGCGACAATCTTTTCTAAAATCTTAGACATAAATGGGAGATTTGAAATTGGTCTGTAATTCGATAGCGTGCTTGGATCCAGATTAGGTTTTTTAATGAGAGGCTTAATAACTGCTAACTTGAGGGATTTAGGGACATGACCTAACGATAGTGAGGAGTTAATAATATTGAGAAGAGGCTCACCAGCTGTATATAACACTTCCTTCAGTAGTTTTTGTGGGAATTGGATCTAACTGACATGTTGTTGATTTAGCTTTCATAATAGCATCATACAGCTCTTCCTGTCCTATACATGTAAAACAGTGTAGGGAGTGTCCCGATTGTGTCGGGAGATGCTGTCAGAGGTTGAACTGCCACAATTGTTTTTCTAATGTTATCTATTTTTTCAGTGAAGAAATTCATAAAGTCTTCACTACTAAACTGTGATGGAACACATTTTTCAGATCCCTGATTTGTTGTTAATTTAGCGACTGTACTGAAAAGAAACCTGGGGTTGTTTTTGTTATTTTCTATGAGTTTGCTCAGGTGTTTAGCTCTAGCAGCTTTTAGCGCCTGTCTGTAGCTAAGCATACTGTCTTTATACGCAATTCTAAATACCTCCAATTTAGTTTTCCTCCATTTTCTCTCCAGATTACGTGTTGTTCTCTTTAGGGCATGCATATGACTATTATACCAAGGTGCAGGTGCTTGTTCTCGAACCTTTTTTAACCGGATGGGGGCAACAGTGTCTAAAGTGCTAGTGAGGATAAGGTCTATGTTGTTCGCCATCTCATCAAGATGATCAGCAGTTATGGGTTTAATGTGAAACTGAGATAAATCAGGCAGGTTATTTATGAATCTGTCCTTAGTGGTTGGAATAATAGTCCTACCAAGTCGATACCGTGGTGAAACACGGTTAATCTGCTCTACCGGTAGTGTGTACAGTAGGAGATAATGGTCTGTGATGTCATCACTCTGGGGTAAAATATCTATATCAGTGACGTCTGCTCCGTGGGATATTATTAAGTCTAGTGTGTGGTTAAAACGGTGGGTTGGTCTGGTGACGTTTTGTTTAACTCCAAAAGAGTTTAGTAAATCGACAAATGATAATCCTAGGGCATCGTTTGCATCATCTACATGAATATTAAAATCTCCTACAAGCAGCACTTTATCAAAGCTGATCAAGAGGTCTGAGAGAAAACAAGCAAACTCATGAAGAAAATCAGCGTAGGGCCCTGGGGGTCTGTACACGGTGACCAGAGCGAGTTTTCTATGCATCTCTGAAAGTGCAATTTTAAGAACGAGCACTTCAAATGATTTAAAGCTGAATCCTAATCTCTGACTAACATTAACGTTAATATATATTTACGCATACATTAATTGATAGGAATTAAACAGTCACTATATCGGTAGAAGAATGCTGAACATGGAGCTGCCAGACACAAATAAAGGAGGAAGGCTAAGATTGGGCTTTATGGATGTGGTGAGGAAGGTTTTGGGTTCAGGATAATTGTAAGAGATATAAATCAGTGTTTGACTCATTAATATCATTCTATTAATAGATCAGTGTGCTGAGAGTCACATTAAAGTCTTTTTACATAAACTGAGTTGATTAAGCAAAAAGTCTTGTGACAAAAATAAGAGGAATAAGCAATAAGAAAAGGAATAAGAGGAACATTATAGTCGTAATAAATCCTAACATTTTACTTAAATACTCTTGTACTTTTAGTCAAGTGAAAGTTTAAAGGGTGCACTTTCACTATTACTGGAGTAATATTTTACCGAGTGTATCTCTATTTTTACTCAACTACACTGCCAAAAGTATTGGGTCACCTGGTCATAAGTACAGTATGTGATTTTTGAGCATTGCATTCCACATTTAGTCCCAATTTGCTCTTATAATTCCCTCCATTCTTCTGGGAAGATGTTCCACTAGATTTTGTTGTGTGCTTATGTATATTTGTGTTCAACAGCCACAAGGGTGTTATGAACGGCAGGTACTGATGTAGGTGAGGAGACCTGGGGTGCAGTCAGTGTTCACATTCATCCCAAAGGTGTTCAGTAGCGATGAGATCAGAGCTCTATAGCAGGCCACTCAAGATCTTGTAAAGCATATAAAGCAGATCTTCAAGGAGCTCATTTTGTGCACAGGGGCATCGCCATGCTGGAACAGGTTTATGTTTCTAAGTTCAAGTGACTGGAAAATTTTATTATAGCACATCTAAAGATGTCCTGTATAATTGAGTGCCTCCAGATTTGTGGTAACAGTTTGAAAAAGAACCACATATAGAAGGAAAGGTCATAGTATGTATATGGTTTGTATACTTCGTCCACCACTGGGCTAAACCAAATAAATACTGTACTCTATATGTAAGATTCGGTTCTAGCCAGGTCGTGGCAGTAATGCACCGTAGTAAAGCTCAAAGAAGAAGAACCACAGGAGGCGGCGGCACAAGAGGAAGCAGCAGCAGCAGAAGAAAAAGAAGAAAAAGAAGAAGAACCACAGGAGGTGGCGGCAGAAGAGGAAGCAGCAGCAGCAGCAGAAGAAGAAGAAGAAAAAGAAGAAGAACCACAGGAGGTGGCGGCAGAAGAGGAAGCAGCAGCAGCAGAAGAAGAAGAAGAAGAAGAAGAAAAATAAGAAGATGACGAAAAAGACGAAGCTTAACCAATTAGCGCCACTTGAACTTCACGGTTGGCGGCGAGAAAATACAGATCGTTGATTATTTGTAGACGGCTTTAATTGATCGACGATCAGAAACCCGTACACAGATCTAGGCTTCGTTTACGGAAGCTCCTGATAACCACAGTCTGTTTTAACATTCAGCAAACCCTCCCACCAGGGTTATTTCCGCATATCAAAGACGTCTGCCTGAAACCAATGAAGTTACACGTTTTCGGTAAGTTTTAAAGTATCAGTAATAAATAAATTCCATATAACTATAACTTTTCCTCGCTGTGAGCAGGGACACGGGTTACTTTTGGTTTACTTTCGGTTTTGAGAAAGTGAAAGCAGCGCACGTGCTCTTTATCTTATTGTCTAAAGAATTTCTTATGCGTGGAAAATAAACCCTTTAAACCTAAGCATATTTTTACATACTTATTAATACGAGGATAACTCAGTAGTTTTACACTAGTTTGATTATTTTGAATATTTTAATTAGATTAATTAAAATTAATATAAAATAATCGTAATAAGTTCTATTTTTTTTTAACAGGTGAAATAAAGAGAAAATCAGCACCACAAATTCCAACATATACGTTTAGAATAGAACAATTTTAACGAATCCTTAAACATGTTGAAAATTGCTTAATATTAAGTTATGAATGTGCTACTTTTCTGTAAGAAATGATAATCAATATCACATGACATTCAAGCAGTCAATATTGCATTTATATGCAAAATGTGTATTGATCTACATTTCAGCTGTATAATGTACCAGAACAAACCAAGCGTTGTATAGTAACAGCTTTTCCTTCATTTTTATATGTTGTAATTTCAAATTCAGGGTGGCATGTTGGGCTGGCTGTTTAATATATATATATATTTTTTTTACATAACAATAACCTGGCATTCTAAAAGGCTTTTTTCTGAGGCTTTTTTTATGTATAATTTTTTTTACATTTATTATTTACTAGCTGAAAATACCCGTGCTTCGCTACGGAAGGCAGAACGCTAAGCAATATGGCAATAAGCAGTAAGCACTGAGCAGGACTGGATGATCAGAGATCAGAACGTAACGTCAACAAATAACGTACTACCCCTTTGTAGTACAGGGCAAACTACTTTGAAAATAATTTTTATCTTGCATCTAACATCTAATAAGAAACAATGTTGTAAGTTTCATTAGGATCCGTACTGTTATTTCGAAGAATTTACAATGCGTGAGAAATTGCATTTTTCGTTAGCCGCGATCCAGGGTGAATTTTTCAAAACCCTTTCTTAGTGAGCACTTAAGACCCAAGAGGAAGGTATGTTCCAAATTTCATAGCAATCCGTTTAGTGGTTTTTGAGATTTCATGATGAGTGAGTGAGTCAGTCAGTGGTATTTGAGCTTTATATATATATATATATATATATATATATATATATATATATATATATATATATATATATATATATATATATATATATATATATATATATTATTATAATTAATTAAATGTACTATTATATTTTTCAGATATCTCAGTAAGCTTATGAAGCTGAAGAACTGACTGTATCAATATGGCTTCTTCAAATCAGTCTGCAAAACAATATCTCAAAGATGCTGTTAAAAACCTGGTTGGAAAACTAAAAGACCTACCTCTTATTTTTGAAAAACTTCAACAACGGAAAGTTTTCAGTGACAATGAAATTAATCAAATTGAGACAGAAACAACAAGTTTAAAAAAAACCAGGAAGATACTGGACTTGGTCTTAAACAAGGGTGAGGAGGCCTGCTATCAGTTTCTCAGAATACTGGACCGTGAGAGAAAATCGGTTCTGCCAGATCCAAATTCATCTAGTCAGGCTCCAGATTTACATACATGGATCTGCATGTTTTCTTTTAGAGATGAGGATGAAGATAATATTCAGGGTAAGCATGTTTCATATAAGCATACTAATAACTATTTACAAAACTATTGTATTTACTATGGATTAATAATGAATGTATCAAAAGTAGGATTAATTCATTTATGTTGGCACAGTTTTAGATTTTTCCTAATTGTGTTATTACAGTTGTTAGTTGTGAAAAAAAAAGTATTTGAAAGATGCTTGGCATTCATTTTTTGTTATGCTTTCAGGATAGTAATGTTGCATGTTTACACTTATAGTACCTGTTAAAAGTTTGGATTTTCCTAGACTTTAATTTTTTTTTTAAACACATACACATTCCTTTTCTGAAGACTTTTGGCTCAGGGAGGAAGAATAGAAGGTGGGCAACGGGTTTGAACTGAACATGATTTTATATGCCACATTCAATTAAATTTCAAAATTAAGTGTCTTTATTAATGATTTATATAATATATTGTATAATTTCTTCCCCACTGAGAACTTGTGGGTGATGTAGAGCATGTTGCATTCCTCCCGCTCCACCATCTGGAACAACACGGCCCCCAGCCCCCTGACCAATGCATCTGTATGTAAAACAAAGGGGAGAGAAAAGTCTAGGTAAGATGAAAGAGGTTTGATAGAGAGTGAAGTTTTTTCCTGAGTGAAAGCCTGCTGGCATGACTCCATCAATTGGACTGCATCAGGTGTTAGGTTTTTAGTCAATTCAGAGGGCTACTAACATCTGAATAATTAGGCACAAACATTCGACAATAGCCAGCCTGCCCCAGAAACCTTCTCACCTATGTTTTGGTATCGGATCTCAGGCAGGCTGCAATTGCTACCATCTTACCAAATTTGGGCTGTGGGTTTCCTCCATGTCAAGCATAGCCCTTATTTGAGCCCAAACCATCTTTTTTTGTGTTTGGGTAGCTAGAATAGGTGGCTGTGCAACACCACACCTAAAGTCACAATAGGGTGTTGTATGAAATGTATGTGTCTAGGTAGAGGTAAAAACACATCAGAAAGCTTTATTTGCAAGCCAGCAACCAGGAAGCCAGTTTTAGGAGAATAACCTAAAAGGGTCCTTGCCACTTTGGGAGCAATTTAGAATGACATGATAGGAGTAGCAAAATGAGCACTTTATTTTCCGGGTGTAATTCCTGCACCCGAGTACACTATTATGCAGTTGGACTGCCATTAAATTTACATTTGCAACCACAGATGAAAGGTTCAAACTAAACTTGGCTTTATTTGATTGTCAGTTAAAATTCCCCTTTCAATGTCTTTTTAACATGCACACCAGAAGCATTTGTCCCAGTTTTGTAAGCTATAACTAGAGAGCAAACAGTTCTTCCTTACCATTTGTACCTTTTGTATATTTGTTTGGTTCAAGTAAATCTGCATAATGTTACATTACCTAATGAGCATGCCTTTTAAAAAACATAGAAGGCTAGGTGTTTCCAAACTTTTGACAGGCACACTAAAGGTTAGATTGTAAAAATTTTTTTTTTTTTTTTTTATAAAAAACAAATCACATAGATATATTTGTCATCTGAAAATATTGAGAACTTACTAAATAAGTTTAGCAGAAGTACTCTTACCTATTCTTAGAAATCATTATGATTCAAACATTGGAGACACAGAGCACTAATGCTTGCTGCTGTAATATGTAATAAGCAGATTATCTGTGTTACACTGAAATTCACTCCAGACATAGCAATGGTTATTGAAGTTAATGGCTATTTACTTAATGGTTATTAACTTAATGATTATTAATTACATGTGGTTATTTTAGGACCTATCTCATGTCATCAGCTGCAACATTTTATGAAGAAAATTTCAAGTCAAATTCTTGCTGAACACTGGAAGAAGAGCCTGCAGTTGTATGGAGAAAACATACAAGAAAATGTCTCATTTATTCCTTTAGTGTTGGATACAAACACAGAAAAGAATACACCATATAACAAAATCAAACTCAAGAGCAAGAAATTTAAAAAGACTCGTTCAAAAAAGATGAAGGCCTACATACCAAGGGACACACAGGGGAAAACCCCTGAGGAGTTGCTTAATAGCAGGGAGAAAAGAATTCTAATAGTAGGAAAACCTGAAATTGGGAAGACAACTGTTGTTAAACAAATGTTGCATCTTTGGGCAGAGAGAAACGACAGAAACCTTGACTTTATGTTTTACTTTGATGAAAACACACTGTCAAACACCTCAGCTGCAGATACCTTAGAAGAGCTATTGCTAAGCACATTTTTTATGTCAAAACCGCAGCTGAAAAAAAATGCTGAAGAAATTATGCAATATCTTCAAGAATATTCTGAAAAGGTCACCATTGTTTTTGATGGAATCGATGGAGATTTTCAGGACAACACAGTTTTCCTGAAGATCATGGAAAATGAACTTCTGCCTGAAGCAAAGATTGTGGCAACATGCAGGTCTGAAGTAGAGTATGAATTCTCTGACTGGCCAACATGCACAATCTATGTTCAAGGCTTCAGTGAAGAGTCAATTTATGATTTTTTTAACAAAATGACTGATGATCCAGACTTAGTAGACAGTGTGATAAACAATCCTGCACTTTTCAGTCTCTGCCATATTCCTATGTATGCATTTATGGTGGCAGCCTGCACTTTAAACAACACTGCTAAAGAAGCGCAGACACTGTGCACTGCTAGTAAGATGTACATGTGGATTTTTAGTCATTGTTTAAAGAAATTGCATGGATTAGGTGGATACAATAAGAACTACAGGGATATGGTATTATCTTTAGCTGAGAGTGCTTTCAATGCTACCAAATTGAAAACTATTAACCTGGAGTTAGATTATGATGAAAATGTCATTGCTCATACCTTCTTGAAGACTACTTCAGATGCTCCAGCATTTAATAAGCACTTTTGTGCATTTTCTCACAACACAATGCAGGAATTTTTTTCTGCTCTGTGGCTTCTAGAAAAAACAGAAATACTTGACGAGGTCCTTCAGCTGTTTCAGAATGAAAATACTCAGCACATGAAATATGTAATTCCTTTTCTGTGTGGACTACATGGAAATTGTGGAATTGTAGATTCATGGAAAAGCATTTCCCATCTGGAGGGTCTCTTTTCATTGAACAAAGTCAAGGAAAATACCAATGCTTTCTTTGAGAAGGTCTTAAACACTTTTTTCTGTGATCAGCCAGATGATGTTGACATTGCCTTTATTTGCCAGTGTCTGTATGAATTTCAGTCACCTGAATTCTGCTGCTCCTTTCTGGAAAGAATAGACTATTGTCTTGATTTTTCTGAGGAACATCTTGACCCTTACACATGCTGTGCAGTGTCCTATGTAATCAGCAACTCCAGGAACAAACAGGTTTATCTTAATTTGGAGAAAAGTTCAGTGTCCCTGTCTGGGCTGAAGACAATTCTCAAATGTTCACAATATCTAAGGTATGTACATTCAAATCATATTATTTTAAGGGTTTTACCAATAAAGAATCTTAACATCTCAGTATTATGGCAAACAAAAAAGACTTTTTTTACAGCCTTCTTTGCTAATCTCCTCGTATTTACCCATATATATACTGTGCATTCGGAAAGTATTCAGACTTCCTTTATTTTTATTTTTTTTATTTAATGTTGCAGCCTGATACTACAATAGTTAAAATGTATCTTTTCTCAATAATCTACTGTCAGTGAAAACAGGATTCTAGTAATTTCTGTACATTTTTTAAAATAAAAAACCCTATCACATGTACAGTATTCAGACCCATTACTCAGTAATAATATTAATAATAATAATACTAAGTTTAATTTATATAGCGCCTTTCCCAAGCTCAAGGACGCTTTACAAGGTACAATATTTCAGTATATCAAGACAGATGAAATATAATGAACATACATAAACGTATTCGTCGGACATTTTCCCAGGACGAAGGATCACATGCAGCTGCATGAGTTAATAGCAGAGACAACATAGACATAAAAACATACAGGACAAGAGATAGAACACTACATAGTACATGAAACATACACCACATTTCAGAAAAATGAAGGACCCCTAACACATATGCATTGACTGATAGTGGAGGTTGAAAAGGTGAGTCTTAAGCCTTGATTTAAATTCAGTCAAAGTGGTAATGGTTCTGAGTGCAATGGGTAAGGAGTTCCATAGTATTGGAGCAATGACAGAAAAGGATCTGCCACCCACAGAGGATAGACGGTATCTAGGTACACAAAGAAGTTCAGAATTTGAAGACCGGAGTGATCGTGAAGGAACATAGGATGAGAGAAAATCGGAAAGATAGTGAGGGGAAAGAGCATTTAGTGCCTTATAAGTGAGGAGTATGATTTTATATTTTATGTGTAATGAGACTGGCAGCCAGTGAAGATCAAATAATATTGGGGTAATGTGGGCAGATTATGGATAAGGGCATCAAAGGATAGTGAGGGGTCGAGTATGATACCTAAATTTCTAACAGTAGCTGAGGGGAAGTAGTTAGTAGAATCACCATTGTGTCTTTTTGGGTATTATGCAACAAGATTTGCACACTTGGATTGGGGGATTTTCTGCCATTCTTCATGGCAATCGTCTGGTTGTGTCAAGGTTTTTCCCTGTGCTACCGCTAGATGTCAGTATCCGCCTCTTTTTTTTCCCGCCTCATGGACCAAACGGTTGGACTTCCTTTGTTCTTTTTTAGGTTTTTGTTTGCCAAGTTTTTTCCTCAAACTTGCTCAGCTTTTTTTGTAAATTTCCCCTTGCTTACTCTTTCTTTTCTTTTGCTTTTTGTCTTTTGGGTTGTTACTTTGCCTTGTTTTTTTATTTTTATTTTGCTTCGGTTGTTACTTTCTATTATACTTTTCCCCACGCTTGTCCCTTCTCTGTTTCCTTCCCAAACCCTCAATAAACGTCACATGGTTTAAGCCCTGGTCATAACTAAGCATAACTGCTGTGCTACAACCTTTTCTAAAATGTTTTATATAAAGGGGAGATTTGATATTGGCCTGTAGTTGGACAACTGACATGGGTCAAGGTCAGGTTTCAATTAGGGGGTTGATATCTGCCAGTTTGAAGGATTTAGGTACATTGCGCATAGTGCTAATGGAAGAGTTTATAATTTTTTAAAACTGGTGTATATTGAAATATACACCAGTTAAAATATGTATATTGTATGTATGTGTTTGTGTATATAGTGCATGTGTATATATACAGTATTTACAAATATACATTACATTAATTTACTTTTGTTTCTTTTCTACAGGCATTTTTCAACAACACTATGTCAGGTTTGGACAATGGCCTTAAAGTATGAGAACATGGTTTATCGTATACATCTCTTTCAGTTATGTGGATATAAGATTCACATACTAATGAGCAGTCCTACAGATGTTCTTGAGCAAGTTGGAAAAATTATAACCCAAAATTCAGAGAATATTAATCTCCATTTACACTGTGACCAAGACCCAGGACAGCTCACACATCTTGTTTACAAAGTGTTCTCCTGGCTGCCACACATCAGCGCTCTCTAGTGAGTCAATAACAAATTTACTGTGTTTCAGTGATGAAAGCTTGTAAACCATTTAGAATTTTCTAAATGTCTGACCCAAACCCAGCAGATTTGACATGTCCTAAAGGTAGACAAAGTGAACCCAGTCAAAAAAATGGGACAAAAATATTATACTTATATTTATTTAATAAAAATCATCCAATATTAAATTTCTGTGAATGGCAGAAGTATGTGAACCTTTTCTGTTTATCTGGTTTGAACCCTCTGGTGCAGTAATAATCGCAAGTAAACAATTTTTGGTAACTGTTTATCAGTCCTGTGTAATGGCTTGGAGAAATTTTAAACATTGTTCTTTTTGCAGAGTAGAAGCTTTCACTTTGCAACTCTGCTATGCACACCAAGGCATTTCAGTGTTTTTTTGATTGTGCACTCCTGAACGTTACATTAGCCAACATAAGAGGATACTTTATTTGCTTAAAATGTACTCTTGGTTTCTTTGTGACCTTGCAGACTATTATGCATATTGTTTTTTGAGTGATTTAATGGGTGGTCCTCTCCTGGGGAGGGCAATTGTCATTTTTACACAATCTGCCTGACTGGATTTGTGGAGACTTTAAAGATGGATTTGTAACCCTTTCCAGCCTGATGAGTACGACTCTTTTTTCAAAAGATTTTTTTGAGGTTCTCAAAGGTCCTTACTTTCATGCCATTATGCACTTAAATTGACACTAATTTAACCTTTAATTTAACTGCAAATCCATACTTCTGCCTCTCACAGTTATGTAATATTTAATAATTTTTCTCAATAAATAAATGACTGAGAATAATACATTTTTATTAAGATGAATAAATGTCTTATAACAAAAGTGTCATTAAATCAGTCATTGTAAGAAGAACCCATTGTTAGGCCCGTATAATGTTTAAATTTTTCCCCTACACTGAAAAAAAATGTGCAAGATTTACTTGATAAATTCCTCATAATTTGCACAAACAGATTTTAATTAAATTTTTCTGCTCTAATATTAAGTAAAACCCACCTGTAATTATCTGGGTAATTCAACATAACGCTCGTAAAGAGATTTTGTGAAAGTTACCTAATTAAATTTAGAAGTCAAATTCATTTAAAGTAATTATAAAAGTAAACATTTATTTATATTATTATTTATTGATATTACTGTTACTTCACCATCCTCAGCTAGACAAAATAAAGCAAGTGATCTTTTTTTAAGTCAGGAGCTGGACTGCCACTCACAACTTTGATGACACCAGGGTTGAAAAACTATCCATTCCTCTCCCTAGACCTCAAATGTCCACTGTCTTGGATTGTCCTAAGATTAAGGTCACCCTGGAAATGAACAGACACAATTTGCTATTATATAAAACACTTAACCACTACTCTTATTTAGCAGTAAAGAATATAAAAAAATATTAACAGCAACCTTATAGCATGCAAATATATGTATAAATTTATACTTGCCCGAATGTGATATTTGGACCAATAACTCCTATGTCATCCTAATTTTACACTCACTGGCTCGTGTGTACTGTATCCAAACCTGGTTATGATACCATTTACTTTCTGTTAAAACGTGTTAACAAGACATTGCTTTTAACAAACAAATTACAGATAGTTTAACAAAGAATTAGCAGACATGACAGGACTTGCATGAGAGTCTTTACACTTCAATGTTCAGTTAAGTTTGATTAAACATTTTCTTTACGTCAAACAATTTAATTAAGTCAAACACTATCTATTGAAGTCATGAGCCAAAAAACTTTTTCAAATAAATATTGCAAATAAGGCCATGGGTGTTGTGGCAAGTTAGAGTCAGGAGTTTCTTCCATCATTTATTACTCTCTAAATGTCCTGCTTGCTGTTGGACTGACTCTGTAGTTAATATTAAGATATTCGTGTTTGTAATTTATTGAAGTTAAACTAAAGGTCTCCACAAATGGAAAAACAACAAAAAAATTGTAATGAGTAGCAAAATGTAATGGGTTTAATTAGAATAAAAATTAAGAAAAGTAAAAGTAATACAAATAATCAAAGGTTCAAAATTAAATAAATCATACATTTACCATTCCTTTAACTCACAATGTAAACCGTATAACACCAGTGATGTATTGACTTGAGTGACAGATTTACTGAATGTCCCTGTCACTAAGACAACTTGACATAATATCTCAGAGTAGCAACTTCTACTCTTAATGTTCATAGTTCTCAAGTGCATTGAGGAACACAATAAATGAACGGATATTATATTCTGCGGGTGCGTGTGAACTCACACACACTCCGATTATTCACCCTGTAGCAAGCCTAAGGCATTGCTGGAGTACACAGCGGTCTTAATACAACAACTGATCTCGTCACACTTCAGAGTGGGAAAATAAACTGAAATAATGGCACCTGAATCCTATAATGAAATAGCATGCAATGCGCAACCAGTGGATGGCTAGCAGGAACTCTTACTCCCTTGCTCTTTCTCTGAAGATGGGAACTCGTAACTTACTTGTAACCAATGAAATCCCGATGCTTATGTTAATATGGGTTTATATAGTCTTCAAAATATTCATATACCGCAAATCAACTAAGTTTATTCAGCCCTGGCATTGTTTACAAGTTATCTTTGGAATAACTCAGAGCATGGTCTGAATTAGCAATTAACTTCGCTAACGAGTGATGAAAATCATGTTGTCAAGTGAAGATTTACGAAGAACTTGGTTAAGAAAACCAATATTAGCTCAGAAATTGCATTTTTGACACACAGGAGCAGGTTGGACTTACCGCTCATAAACCAATAAAATAAAGACCTTACTTGTAGGTTAGCAACATTATAAAGGCATATGTAGACGTGACTTAGGGTAAGATGAATGGAAGGCAGGCAACAGGCTTCTAGTACACTCTCCAGTGCCTTGCTTTTTCAACACATGTGCACACACATAGCTCTTTGTGTCTGTCTCTCCCACTCTCTTCTAGCAGCTCCTTCCTTCTTTTAATTTCCTCTCTCCTGTTTTCTAAAACAGAGAACATTCATTAGTCAGAAACCAGCATCAGATGTATGCTCCTTACCACTAGTTTCCTCATCTCCACCCCATCTGCACAAACCGGTGCTTGACCATGCCCCCGCTGGCACAGCATACAAACACACATTTTATATCTTAATACATACAGCAGTAGACTCACAGTTTAGCTCTTGTTTAGAACCACACAAAGGAAGAAAGTAAATTGACATAACCACATTACCTATGATTTTATTTGACAGAGTAACACATATTTCCTATAAGTATTTGCAAATTGACCTCAAACATAACTTGTGCATCTTAAAGCTTTGAATTCTGTTGAATTCTGACCTGTGCTCTAACCACAATACATTTTACCCTTTGTTAGAGAGGAAACATCATCATGATGTTAACATTTACTGTCCACTAAATACTTTTATTTCATCCACAACAACTCTCAGTATGAAGATAACAAGAGTTAATTTCATAAAAACGAAGTGTATATAGGTTTGTTGTTAGGATTAGACTTGCTACACTGTGGCAACCTCAATTGAAAACAATTTAGATGCTGTAATGGAATAATTTGCAAACCTTATAACTTTCATTTTATTGACAGTAGAACTGAAGAAATGTAAAATTGTAAGGAAAAATATTAATTTTGATATCTGCAGCACATCTCACAAAAGTTGGTATGAGGAAAACAAAGGCTTAAAAATTTAATGTTACTAAAACGGATGGAGGAACATATTCCAAATAATTAGATTGCAACAGGCCAGTAACATGACTGGGTGGGAAAAACCTGGCAAAGTCTCAGAAGTAAAGAAGTACAAAAATGCATCTACTACATAGAATTGGGAAGACTTAGAATAGTAATTGTCCTGCTGCAGAATACATTTTGTCCAACCACCTCCGTGATAGTATCGCACGATGCATTTGTATCTGCCTGTATTTTTCAGCATTGCATTCCTACTTAATTTACAGAAATGCAGCCCCAAACAAATTAAACCTCCAACATCCTTCACTGTTGCCTGCAGACATTTATTATTGTACTGCTCTCCAGTCCTTTGGCAAACAACTTCCCTCCTTCTAAAGCTAAAAATTTTATATTTTGACTCATTAGACCTGAGCACCTGCCATTTTTTGGCACCACAGATGTTGATGGAAAGTAAGCGCGATGTGTCTTTCATCCACTGCATTAAGTCCTTGGTCAACTACAATGGTCCTCAACATTGTTTCTTTGTGCTTTTTTAAAATAGCTTGAACAGAACTTAGTCTGCATGAAACCTTAGTCTGCTTTGAAATCTTTGCAAGAGAGAGACCTTTCTGATGAGGCATGGCTACCTTGTGTCTCGTTGCTGTATTAAGCCTTGCAGTGGTGCATGACCTGTGACAAAAAAACTGCCTTAACAACCTTACCTTAGTAGCAGACTTTGTCTGTTCCTCAGTTGTAAGTCTCCTACACAGTTTTTTCTGTTTCAGTTAATGGCTGGGTTTCAACCTACCTATGAAAATTTTAATTGATGATCATTAATGATGCATCTGCTTGGCATTCATTAATCATACATCTGACTCTGATTCTACAAAATCCCTGACTTTGTGTACAAAGTTTGCAGAAGTAATAATTAAAAGCCTAATGGTGGTCACACCAAATATTGATTTGATTTGGATTTGTGTTTTGTTAATTTACTTTCTATTTTATTTTTATTTTTTCACTTTACAGTATTTTTCACAAAATGCTTATAATTTTTGCACAGTACTGTATGTTTCCGTGGGACCACGATAGAACATGTAGTACAATGGTGCAGTAAATAAGAAAAGAAAAAATGCTTAGATAATACAACTAAATACACAGAACAATAAACGTCCACTAGACAGAAAAAATATAATGAGTAATATATAGTTGAAAGTTGTTGACTGTTATAGCAGCACATGAATGTACCAGCAGCGATAGGAGTCTTAAAATTAAAAGTGTCCAATATCAGTTATGGATATACTTGTTAGAAGGTTTTGACTAGTGAGTCTTGGATGGAAGGTTTTAACTGCCTTAAGAAGTTGATCAGAGGATGCTTTATTAATGGACCATACTACTAAAGTACTACTGAATATTTTAAAGATAACATAAACAGGCTTTATTAAAAAAACACAGACACAAGATACACAAAAAGTAAAAATGGACAGAGTGAATAGGAATGGACAATGTACAATTGTGTTTTGAAATAACTGTAATAACTGTTTAATGGATCCTTTTTTTATATAACCTCTTGGTGCATTTACTTAAACATTACCAGTCAAAAGCTTGGACATAATTTCTCCTTCCGTTTTTTATTATTTTCAATGTACATTAATATTGAATTTATCCAAACTATGTAACAACACACATGAAATTGTGTATCAAACAAAAAAGTGTTAAACAGCCTAGATATATAACCTAGGTTTTATACTTTATATTGTCCAAGGAAGCAACAATTTATCTTTAATTGCAGCTTGGCAAACTCATGGCATTCTATTTTTTAGATTCACAAAGTAGTCACCTCCAATGTTTTCAAATCACGTGTGCCTGGTCAAGAATTATTTTGTGACACTTCTTGCCTTTTTGATGTGCTTTAGACCATAAGTTGTTTTGTGCAGAGGAAAGGGTGAGTACAGAGTCAGTTACCCTGTTAGGGCTACTACAACTACTGTACAATTCCATATTATGGTAAGGGACATCCAGTTAAGTGAAGAGAAAAGACAGTCCATTATTACTTAAGGAAAATGAAGGTCAGTCAATCCAAAAAAATCTCAAGAACTTTAAATGTATCCCCAAGTAGTCACCAAAAGCCATTAAAAGGTATGATGAAACAGGCTCTCAGTATTAATGTACAATGTAGAAAAAGCAAAAAAAAGTATTAAATGCAAGTAACGTAATGGCAAAAATATACATTACTGGAAACATTCAACAAAAAATTCAATATCAAATACACAATCAGTACATTCATTGATGCATTCATTGTTAGTAAAATCTTTATACTGGTCTTTCTCATTTAAAATTTTATTTCAGTATTTATTCATCATATTAGCCTTCATTTTCTTATTGACAATAAACACATTATTCTAATTATATTGTAGTTGACAGCAAAAAGTTTCCAGTTACAACCTATGCATTTTCTCATGGTTTTTTTTTTTCTGGAATGCAGGAAAGTACTTGAGTTTAATGTTGGCGGTCTTGCAAAGTTTTTATTAGTTGTCTGCTTTGTTGTGCAATTTATTAATGTGAGTCTCTCACACTTCTTCAGCTTCAACCCTGTACATGGAATTAAAGAACATGAAAAGAGATGCAGAATATTTAAACTGGATTTGTGTTTACAAGCAGCTCTACAACAACCACAAAAAATCCAGGAGACAATGCAGAGAATTATGCAAAATAAAGAAGAACAGAGTGATTTGCTGCTGCATCTGTACTTCCATGTGAAGCAGTATGAGAGTATAACAGGTAGCAGTGTTCTTCCAGCATTGCTACCAATTTACCAGTCAATACCTGCAGTCTGGTCTATAAATCTCTCAGAGAGAAAAGTCTCCCTCCTCCTGGAAGTGCTGAAACTCCAAACACAGAAGAAACCAGTGGAGCTGAGAGACTGCACAGAAGAGGAGAGTGAAGTGAGGAGTTTCCTTCAGTGTCTGCCCTACATCTCGCAGCTCAGTTTTAATGTGTAAGTTAGCAGACATGCTTTAGTTCTCTCTGCACTACAGCCTAAAATGTTTTATTTATTTATTTAAAATAAATCAAGGACCGTGACGTCGGAGCGACGTGGGGCTGCCTTCCCGTGGGCTCACCACCTGCAGGAGGGACCGTAAGGGACCGGTGTTGAGAGGATCGGGCAGCAGTCGAAGGCGGGGGTCTTGACAACCCGATCCCTGGACACGGAGAAGTGTCTAGGGAATCTGCTTAGACTGCTGCCCCCGCGACCCGAATTACGGATAAGTGGGAGAAGATGAATGAATGAATGAATGAACAAATTCAGTTATTTTCTTCTGCATGTAATTTCAATCTCAGATTTTTTTAGAATAAAGGCAGGTGATTTTGTTTAAAGTTGGTGGTTTGGACAGTATGTTTTAACCCTGTTTCAGGCTCCTCTGATAATGAAAATCCTGCCAAACTTGTAGAAGTGTTAATGCATTTTTTTCTACAAGATACAGTAAGGAAAATAAGTATTTGAACACCCTACTATTTTGCAAGTTCTCCCCCTTAGAAATCATGGAGGGGTCTGAAATTGTCATCGTAGGTGCATGTCCACTGTGAGAGACATAATCTAAAAAAAAAATCCAGAAATAACAATGTATGATTTTTAAACTATTTATTTGTATGATACAGCTGCAAATAAGTATTTGAACACCTGTCTATCAGCTAGAATTCTGACTCTCAAAGACCTGTTAGTCTGCCTTTAAAATGTCCACCTACATTACATTTAGTATCCTAAATTAGATGCACCTGTTTGAGGTCGTTAGCTGCATAAAGACACCTGTCCACCCCATACAATCAGTAAGAATCCAACTACTAACATGGCCAAGACCAAAGAGCTGTCCAAAGACACTAGAGACAAAATTGTACACCTTTACAAGGCTGGAAAGGGCTACGGGGAAATTGCCAAGCAGCTTGGTGAAAAATGGTCCACTGTTGGAGCAATCATTAGAAAATGGAAGAAGCTAAACATGACTGTCATTCTCCCTCGGACTGGGGCTCCATGCAAGATCTCACCTCGTGGGGTCTCAATGATCCTAAGGAAGGTGAGAAATCAGCCCAGAACTACACGGGAGGAGCTGGTCAATGACCTGAAAAGAGCAGGGACCACCGTTTCCAAGGTTACTGTTGGTAATACACTAAGACGTCATGGTTTGAAATCATGCATGGCACGGAAGGTTCCCCTGCTTAAACCAGCACATGTCCAGGCACGTCTTAAGTTTGTCAATGACCATTTGGATGATCCAGAGGAGTCATGGGAGAAAGTCATGTGGTCAGATGAGACCAAAATAGAACTTTTGGGTCATAATTCCACTAAATGTGTTTGGAGGAGGAAGAATGATGAGAACCATCCCAAGAACACCATCCCTACTGTGAAGCATGGGGGTGGTAGCATCATGCTTTGGGGGTGTTTTTCTGCACATTGGACAGGGCGACTGCACTGTATTAAGGAGAGGATGACCGGGGCCATGTATTGCGAGATTTTGGGGAACAACCTCCTTCCCTCAGTTAGAGCATTGAAGATGGGTCGAGGCTGGGTCTTCCAACATGACAATGACCCAAAGCACACAGCCAGGATAACCAAGGAGTGGCTCTGTAAGAAGCATATCAAGGTTCTGGCGTGGCCTAGCCAGTTTCCAGACCTAAACCCAATAGAGAATCTTTGGAGGGAGCTTAAACTCCGTGTTTCTCAGCGACAGGCCAGAAACCTGACTGATCTAGAGAAGATCTGTGTGGAGGAGTGGGCCAAAATCCCTTCTGCAGTGTGTGCAAACCTGGTGAAGAACTAAAGGAAACGTTTGACCTCTGTAATTGCAAACAAAGGCTACTGTACCAAATATTAACATTGACTTTCTCGGGTGTTCAAATACTTATTTTCAGCTGTATCTTACAAATAAATAGTTTAAAAATCATACATTGTGATTTCTGGATTTTTTTTTTTAGATTATGTCTCTCACAGTGGACATGCACCTACGATGACAATTTCAGACCCCTCCATGATTTCTAAGTGGGAGAACTTGCAAAATAGCAGCGTGTTCAAATACTTATTTTCCTCACTGTATATTCTGTGCCCTAAAAACAGCTCCACAACATTTCTTTCATTAATCAGAAGAATATTTGCTAGCTGCCACTAGTGCTGTTCTTACAGTTTGTAATCACATTTAGAAATATGAATTCACTTTGAATGTAAGGCAGCGATTGTGAAAAGTGGGGCGTTGGCTTGATGTTTTTCACATTATGCACTCTACAAATCTGAGTCTTTTACTTTTCCTCAGGTTTGATCGTACACATGGAGAGAAAGAACATGAAAAGAGATGTAGAACATTTAGAATGGACTTGTGTCTACAAGCAGCTCTACACCAACCACAACGCATCCAGCAGACAGTGCAGAGAATTATGCCAAATAAAGAAGAACAAAGTGATTTCCTGCTGGATCTGTACTTCCATGTGAAGCAGTATGAGAGTAAAACAGGCAGCAGTGTCCTTCCAACATTGCTGCCAGTTTATCAGTCAGTTTCAGTCTGGTCCATAAATCTCTCAGAGAGAAAAGTCTCCCTCCTCCTGGAAGTGCTGAAACTCCAAACACAGAAGAAACCAGTGGAGCTGAGAGACTGCACAGAAGAGGAGAGTGAAGTGAGGAGTTTCCTTCAGTGTCTGCCCTACATCTCAGAACTCAGGTTTAATGTGTAGGTTTAAGTTTTCAGACATTCTTTAGTATTTTCTGCACTACAACTAAAAAGGTATCATTTTGAGTTTTTACCAAGATTGTGCAAGTGAATATGCAAAATTATGAATCTGAACTTAATATTTTATTTCTTGTTATATTGAGAGAAACCTTTTCTAAATTATTTAAAATGTTTAAACTGAATGCACTAAAGAACAGGAAACAATTTCTGTGTTGTACAAGTTTTTTGTAAAGTTCTAGAAAAGGCATCATCTTTTATATGAGTTTGCGGAATCTGTCTTTTCTCTTGCTGTGTGATTTATTCAGTTAAATAAGTTTATTGAATATAAACTTAAGTTTTACTGAATAACATGTTACTGGCTGAGTGAGACTCATGCAGGTGAAGAGCTAAACACAAACTCTGTGTGACTTTTTCCCCAAATCCTCATCTTCCTTCTCTTACTTATTAAAGCTTTGTAGTATATAATTAAAAATGTTTACTCTGAATGCAGTGAAGAACAGGAAACTCTTACTGTGTTATACAAGATTATTGTAAAGTTCTAAAGAAAAGGCATCATCTTTAATATGAGGAATCTGTGTCATATCTTCCTGTGTGGTTTATTCAGTTATATAAGTTTACTTGCATAAAAAAGTTTGTTAAGTGTTAGTAAAAAACATAATATTGGCTGAGTGAGACTCATGCAGGTGAAGAGTTAAAGACAAAATCTGTGTGACTTTATTCTTAAATTCTTATCTTCTTCCTTTTTATTCTTTTCTGCACCAGGTTGGGTCACACTTATGTACAGGAGTGAGGGCGTTATGGGGTCATGAATTTGATCAAAACCTCCGGAAAAATGCAATTTTTTGTAATCTAATGATTACAGAGTTTTTAAATAAATACTGCTGATAGTTTGTTCAGTAAACATGTTACTGAAATCCTCTTTATCATATTACATTTGACAAAAAAATTATTATTTTCTTCTCCAGGTATTTTTAATCACTGTCCATTTTTTAAGATTAAAGGCAGGTGAGTTTGTTTAAATGTGGTGGTCTGGACAGTATGTTAAAAAGTTTTTTAAAGCAATTCTCATATTGAATAAACTGCCAAAGTTGAAGCAGTGTTGATGTAAAAGCTTCACAACATTCTGCTCAACAAACAGAAGAAACTTTGTTAGCTGCACTGGTGTTGTTTTTATAGTTTGTAATTTCTTAGACACTTTTAGAAACATTAAGAGACTGTAAATGCAAAAGAATGAGAGTTAAAATTGGGGAATTGACATATTGTCTTTCCCATCATGCACTTTAATATTGTAATCCTTTTACTTTCTGCAGGTTTGTTCGTACACATGGAGTTAAAGAACATGAAAAGAGATGTAGAACATTTAGACTGGATATGTGCCTACAAGCAGCTCTACACCAACCACAAAATATCCTGGAGACAGTGAAGAAAATTATGCCAAATAAAGAAGAACAAAGTGATTTCCTGCTGGATCTTTACTGCCATGTGAAGCAGTATGAGAGTAAAACAGGCAGCAGTTTTCTTCCAGCATTGCTGCCAGTTTATCAGTCAGTTTCAGTCTGGTCCATAAATCTCTCAGAGAGAAAAGTCTCCCTCCTCCTGGAAGTGCTGAAACTCCAAACACAGAAGAAACCAGTGGAGCTGAGAGACTGCACAGAAGAAGAGAGTGAAGTGAGGAGTTTCCTTCAGTGTCTGCCCTACATCGAAGAACTCAGGTTTATTGTGTAAGTTTTCAGATAAGTTTTAGTATTTTCTGCACTACAGCTAAACAGTATATTATTTTGATTTGAACAACATTGTGCAAACTAATATGCAGAATTATTAAAAGAAACTTAATATTTTATTTATTGTAGTATTAAAAAGTAAAGCTATATGCCATGTTATTTATATTGTCTAAACTGAGTGCAGTGAACCGGAAACTCTTCCTATGTGTTGTACAAGTTTAGTGTAAAGTTCTAGAAACGGCATCATCTTGTTTGAGGAATCTGAGCCGTCTCTTCCTGTGTGGTTTATTCAGTTACATAAGTTTACTTGCATAGAAAAGTTAAGTGTTAGTGAAAATCATATTATTGGCTGAGTGAGACTCATGCAGGTGAAGAGTTAAACACAAACCCTCACTGTGCCTTTATTTTCAAATCCTTATCTTCCTTTGTATTCATTTCTGCACCAGGTTGGGTCACACTTATGTATATAATTGAGGACATTATGGGGTCATGAATATTTTATCAAGTACATTTTTAAACTAATGATTGAAAAGTTTTCAAATAAATACTGCTGCTGGTTTGTCCAAGGTCTCCATGTTACTGAAATCCACTTTATCTTGATCATATTACACTTGGAATTATCAGGGAATAAAAGAACAAAAATCACATTTAATCTTAAAAGAATTATCAGGGAATAAAATTGCATGCAGAAAAAAAAGATTTTTTTTCTGCATGCATTTTTATTCCCTGATAATTCTTTTAAGATTAAATGTGATTTTTGTTTAAATCTGATCTGGAAAATATGTCAAAACCTTGTTTCAGGCAATTCCCATAATGAAAATTCTGCCAAACTTGGAAAGGTGTTAATGCCTATTTTATATTATCGCTAATATATAGTCTGTGCACTGAAAACAGCTTTACAACATTATTGTCAATTAGCCAAAGACACTTTAGTAACTGCCACTTAAGCTGTTTTTACAGTTTATATTTAATCAGACACTTTCAGAAACATTATATAACTGAATGCAAGTCAGTGAGGGTGAAAATTGGAGCATTGACTTGTTGTCTTTCACATTATGCACTGTAATAATGTCTTTCATTTTCTGCAGGTTTGATTGTACACATGGAGAGAAAGAACATAAAAAGAGATGTAGAACATTTAGAATGGATTTGTGTCTACAAGCAGCTCTACACCAACCACAAAACATCCAGCAGACAGTGCAGGAAATTATGTCAAATAAAGAAGAACAGTGTGAATTCCTGCTGGATCTGTACTTCTATTTGAAGCAGTATGAGAGTAAAACAGGCAGCAGTTTTCTTCCAGCATTACTACCAGTTTATCAGTCAGTTTCAGTCTGGTCTATAAACCTCTCAGAGAGAAAAGTCTCCCTCCTCCTGGAAGTGCTGAATCTTCAAACAGAGAAGAAACCAATGGAGCTGAGAGACTACACAGAAAAAGAGAGTGAAGTGAAGAGTTTCCTTCAGTGTCTGCCCTACATCTCAGAACTCAGGTTTAATGTGTAAGTTTACAAACAAAATAAATAATTTCAATGAATAAAAATGTATTAATTGTGAGAAACAGGCAATGTACTTAAATGATGGAAATGTGGCACTGTATGTACACCTATTGCAGATTTAATCAATGCAGGGCTATTGTTTGTGATGAGTTTGCTGCTAAATGCTGTTCCTTAACAGGAATCTGGCATTATCTGAGATTCAAACTCAGAATATTTATAATTAGCTAGCAGGCTACCCGATTTGAACCTACTGGCTATCAGCTGGACAATGTTAGAGAAAGGCATTTTATTTTACTTATTGGTTTTTAGTTTTATTGAAGTATTTAGTTTGTAAGAGTAGTTACAGTTCATTTAAAAATGTAATATAAAAAGCAGACTGTTTGAAACTATAAAACATGATTGTGGCAGCGGGTTTGTGAATGAGGGCATGTGAACGGAGAATCACACACGTGTCAGGAATCTGACTAATCTGTGTTCTTTATTATTATTATTATTATTATTATTATTATTATTATTATTATTATTATTATTATTATTATTATTATTATTATATTGTTATTATTTTTACTAGTGAGGGGTGAAGAGAATAAAACGAGATAGAAAGGAGTCTTGAGGGCCAAAGGACAATCTGTTCTGTCTACCAGTATATGCCAATACATAATTGGTGCTTTTTGGCTAGTGTTTTGGTGATGTTTTGAAAGTTTTTAATTGTGTTCAGCTTCATAGCACATACATCATGTGCAGAACTGGTCCAATTTTTCTTATACACTGTGGATAATGTATTATAATGTTATGCTTAGGCAAAACATTTCTTTCAGGAAATCTTTTTTTTAATAGCTGTTGATGTTCAATTATAAAATTTTTAAGCTCAATGGTCATGCCTTGTTTTAGGACTGGTTAAAATATGATGTTAACATTCTAAAAGTAAAAGCAAAAGATGCCAGTGTTTATCATCTCTTTGCACTAAATCACCAATAATTTCGGCACCAAGATTGGATGGTATTTAAACCTAAATTGTTGATTCCATCAAACAATTTGACCATATTTACTGTATTACAAAAAGGGTTACTTTCAAAATATGCTGTATCAATTAAGTCAACATAAATGTCTTCCTTTGGAATATGTCTAGGTTTAGACAAATAAGTAAGTTTTGGATTTTGTAAAATTGCCTTTAGTGTTGTTATAATGGGAATATAGGTGCATGTATCAGCTACAACATCTTGATCGTCTCTAGGTTACGACCGTAACCCTAGTTCCCAGAGGGAACGAGACGCTGCGTCTCCGTGCCACACTCCCTGCATCCCTGCGGCGCTTACCTTCTCTCACCGGAGCTAGCGTCTGGTCCATCTCGCAGCTTCCTGTTTACGCGACGTTGCCCGCTGATGACGTCACGTACCAAAAGCTTATTGGTCAGATTACACACGTGGTTCAGAGCGCGGTCACGCAGAGGCGTTCCCATAGCATTTCGACGCAGCTCGAGTTCCTGAAGGGGAACAAATGTTTCTCTTCCAGGCTGTAGCTTTGTTGTCCCTGGTGTCTGTTGCTTGAGCTTGTTTTTGTGAACTGTCGTCTTTGAAACATTAAGAATAGAAGCAACTTGATACTCACAGAATCCTTGTGCCTGTAAAACTAAGATTGAGCCTTTTTTCTTTACCCAAAACTTTTCTTTAAAATGAGAGTGCTGATTACAGCAGTGCTTTTTTATTCTTTTCCCCATTAAATAGGATTGGATTGAGGTGATCACCAAATCAGTACCTCATTAAGCAGAATAAGGTGTGCTTGGGTTCATTAAAGTTCGACAGCGTACAACTTATGCATTGATATTAGCACATATATTCCCATAATATATTAATTTTTTTAATATATTACTTAAAAGGGGTTTTTTGAACCGCTTTTAGTCTGACTCGTCGCCTAGGACCTGTTTGCCTTGGGAGACCCTACCAGGGGCATATAGACCCGGACAACATAGCTCCTGGGGTCATTCGGGTACTCAAACCCCTCCACCACGTTAAGGTGGCAGTTCAAGGAGGGGCCCCTTATGAGACAAAACAGATCAAGGACCGTGACGTCGCCCGGTATGGTGCAGTCGGGGCCCCACCCTGGAGCCAGGCCCGGGGTTGGAGCTCGTATGCGAGCGCCTGGTGGCCGGGCCTTCCCCAACTGGGCCCGGCCGGGCTCAGCCCGAAGGAGCGACGTGGGGCTGCCTTCCCGTGGGCTCACCACCTGCAGAAGGGACCGTAAGGGGGCGGTGCGAAGCGGATCGGGCGGCAGTCGAAGGCGGGGGCCTCGACAACCCGATCCCTGGACATGGAAGCTAGCTCTAGGGACGTGGAATGTCACCTCGCTGGCGGGGAAGGAGCCTGAGATTGTGCGTGAGGTTGAAAGGTTCTGACTAGAGATAGTCGGGATCACCTCTACGCACGGCTTGGGCTCTGGAACCACACTCCTCGAGAGAGGATGGACTCTTCACCACTCTGGAGTTGCCCATGGTGAAAGGCGGCGGGCTGGTGTGGGTTTGCTTATAGCCCCCCAGCTCAGCCGCCATGTGTTGGAGTTTACCCAGGTGAATGAGAGGGTCGTTTCCCTGCGCCTACAGGTCGGGGATAGGTCTCTCACTGTCGTGTGTGCCTACGGGCCAAACGGCAGTGTAAAGTACCCGGCCTTCTTGGGGTCTCTGGGAGGGGTGCTGGAAAGTGCTTCGACTGGGGACTCCGTCGTTCTACTGGGAGACTTCAATGCCCACGTGGGCAGCGACAGTGACACCTGGAGGGGCGTGATTGGGAGGAACGGCCCCCCTGATCTGAACCCGGGCGGTGTTCAGTTATTGGACTTCTGTGCTAGTTACAGTTTGTCCATAACGAACACCATGTTCAAGCATAAGGGTGTCCATCAGTACACGTGGCACCAGGACACCCTAGGCTGTAGGTCAATGATCGACTTTGTGGTCGTTTCATCTGACCTGCGGCCGTATGTCTTGGACACTCGGGTAAAGAGAGCGGCGGAGCTGTCAACTGATCACCACCTGGTGGTGAGTTGGATCCGATGGCGGGGGAGGAAGCTGGACAGAAACGGCAGACCCAAGCGTACTGTGAGGGTCTGCTGGGAACGTTTGGCCGAGTCTCCTGTCAGAGAGATCTTCAACTCCCACCTCCGGCGGAGCTTCGACCGGATTCCGAGGGAGGCTGGAGATATTGAGTCCGAGTGGACCATGTTCTCCACCTCCATTGTCGAAGCGGCCGCTCGGAGCTGTGGCCGTAAGGTCTCCGGTGCCTGTCGAGGCGGCAATCCCCGAACCCGGTGGTGGACACCGGAAGTAAGGGATGCCGTCAAGCTGAAGAAGGAGTCCTATCGGGCCTGGTTGGCTTGTGGGACTCCTAAGGCAGCCGACGGGTACCGGCAGGCCAAGCGAACTGCAGCCCTGGTGGTTGTGGAGGCAAAAACTCGGGCCTGGGAGGAGTTCGGTGAGGCCATGGAGAAGGACTATCGGCTGGCCTCAAAGAGATTCTGGCAAACCGTCCGGCGCCTCAGGAGAGGGGAGCAGTGCCGTACCAATGATGTTTACAGTAGAGGTGTGGAGCTATTGACCTCACCTGGGGAGGTCGTTGGACGGTGGAAGGAATACTTCCAGGATCTCCTCAATCCCGCCGTCACGTCTTCCATTGAGGAAGCAGAGGCTGAGGGCTCAGAGGTGGAATCGTCCATCACCCAAGCTGAAATCACCGAGTTAGTCAAGAAACTCCTCGGTGGCAAGGCACCATGGGTGGATGAGATCCGCCCTGAGTACCTTAAGTCTCTGGATGTTGTGGGGCTGTCTTGGCTGACACGCCTCTGCAGCATCGCGTGGCGGTCGGGGACAGTGCCTCTGGGATGGCAGACCGGGGTGGTGGTCCCTCTTTTTAAGAAGGGGGACAGGAGGGTGTGTTTCAACTATAGGGGGATCACACTTCTCAGCCTCCCTGGGAAAGTCTATGCCAGGGTACTGGAGAGGAGAATACGGCCGATAGTAGAACCTCGGATTCAGGAGAAACAGTGTGGTTTTTGTCCAGGCCGTGGAACACTGGACCAGCTCTATACCCTCTACAGGGTGCTGGAGGGTTCATTAGAGTTTGCCCAACCAGTCCACATGTGTTTTTTCTGGATTTGGAGAAGGCATTCTACTGTGTCCCTCGCGGCGGCCTGTGGAGGGTGCTCCGGGAGTATGGGGTCCGGGGTCCGGGGTCCTTTACTAAGGACTGTCCGGTCCTTGTAAGACCGAAGCAGGAGCTTGGTTCGCATTGCCGGCAGTAAGTCAGACTTAAACAGAGGAGTTTAAGTATCTTGGGGTTTTGTTCGCGAGTGAGGGAAGGATGGAACGGGAGTTTGACAGACGGATCGGTGCAGCTTCTGCAGTAATGCGGTCGATGTACCGGTCTGTCGTGGTGAAGAAAAAGCTGAGCCGTAAGGCGAAACTCTCGATTTACCGGTCAATCTACGTTCCTACTCTCACCTATGGTCATGAGCTCTGGGTCATGACCGAAAGGACAAGATCCCGGATACGGGCGGCCAAAATTTGCTTTCTCCGCAGGGTGGCTGGGTGATCCCTTAGAGATAGGGTGAGAAGCTCGGTCACTCGGGAGGAGCTCAGAGTAGAGCCGCTGCTCCTACACATCGAGAGGAGTCAGCTGAGGTGGCTCGGGCATCTGTTCCGGATGCCTCCTGGATGCCTTCCCGGCAAGGTGTTGAGAGACTATGTTTCCCGGCTGGCCTGGGAACGCCTCGGTGTCCCCCCGGAAGAGCTGAAAGAAGTGTCTAGGGAGAGGGAAGTCTGGGCATCTCTGCTAAGACTACAGCCCCTGCGACCCGGCCCCGGATAAGCAGGAGAAAGTGAGATGAGACATTACTTAAAAGAGCTTACCTTTCGGTGCAATGTAAAAGAAAGTGGCAACGAGAAAAATCTGTTCAGATCTTCAGGGTTAAATTGAGGGGCGAGCTTTAAAGAGTATAGTTAACAAGGCAGAATTTAACTGACAGCATTTTCACTAAAACTAGGGTTATCTTTCACTTTTTATTGTTAAATTAACTCCTTGAGAGTAAATGTAGAGCAACACTGCTTGATTAACTCTTTTTTGTTTTACGATATACACTGTAATAATGCAAGCCTTTCCCTTTTCATCAGGTTTGATTCTATACTTGGAGACAAAGAATATGAAAAGAGATGTAGAACATTTAGACTGGATTTGTGTCTACAAGCAGCTCTACACCAACCACAACACATCCAGCAGACATTGCCGATAATTATGCCCTATTATAAAGAAGAACAGAGTGATTTGCTGCTGGATCTGTACTTCCATGTGAAGCAGTATGAGAGTAAAACAGGCAGCAGTGTTCTTCCAGCATTTCTGCCAGTTTATCAGTCAGTTTTAGTCTGGTCCATAAATCTCTCAAAGAGAAAAGTCTCTCTCCTCCTGGAAGTGCTGAATCTTCAAACAGAGAAAAAACCAATGGAGCTGAGAGACTGCACAGAAGAAGAGAGTGAAGTGAGGAGTTTCCTTCAGTGTCTGCCCTACATCTCAGAACTCAGGTTTAATGTGTAAGTTTACAAACAAAATAAATCATTTCAATGAATAAAAATGTATTAATTGTGAGAAACAGGCAATGTACTGAAATGATGGAAATGTGGCACTGTATGTACACCTATTGCTGATTTAATCGATGCAGGGCTATTGTTTTTGATGAGTTTGCTGCTAAATGCTGTTCCTTAACAGGAATCTGGCATTATCTGAGATTAAAAAAATATTTATAATTAGCTAGGAGGCTACCCGATTTGAACCTACTGGCTATCAGCTGGACAATGTTAGAGAAAGGCATTTTGTTTTACTTATTGGTTTTTAGTTTTATTGAAGTATTTAGTTTGAAAAAGTATTTACAGTTTATTTAAAAATGTGATATAAAAAGCAGACTGTTTGAAACTATAAAACATGATTGTGGCAGCGGGTTTGTGAATGAGGGCATGTGAACGGAGAATCACACACGTGTCAGGAATCTGACTAATCTGTGTTCTTTATTATTATTATTATTATTATTATTATTATTATTATTATTATTATTATTATAATTATTATAATTATTATAATAATATTACTATTTTTATTATTTATTGAAGAGAATAAAATGAGATAGAAAGGAGTCTTGAGGGCCAAAAGACAATCTGTACTGGGTACCAGTATATGCCAATACATAATTGGTGCTTTTTGGCTAGTGTTTGGGTGATGTTTTGAAAGTTTTTAATTGTGTTTTAAAAAAATTGTGTTCAGCTTCATAGCACATACATAATGTGCAGAACTGGTCCAATTTTTCTTATACACTGTGGATAATGTATTATAATGTTATGCTTAGGCAAAACATTTCTTACAGGAAATCTTTTTTTAATAGCTGTTGATGTTCAATTATAAAATGTTTAAGCTCAATGGTCATGCCTTGTTTTAGGACTGGTTAAAATATGATGTTAACATTCAAAAAGTAAAAGCAAAAGATGCCAGTGTTTATCATCTCTTTGCACTAAATCACCAATAATTTCGGCACCAGGATTGGATGGTATTTAAACCTAAATTGTTGATTCCATCAAACAATTTGACCATATTTTCTGTATAAAATAAGGGTTACTTTTAAAATATGCTGTATCAATTAAGTCAACATAAATGTCTTCCTTTGGAATATGTCTAGGTTTAGACAAATAAGTAAGTTTTGGATTTTGTTAAATTGCCTTTAGTGTTGCTATAATGGGAATATAGGTGCATGTATCAGTTACAACATCTTGATCAAATGTTCCTCTTCCAGGCTGTAGCTTTGTTGTCCCTGGTGTCTGTTGCTTGAGCTTGTTTTTGTGAACTGCCATCTTTGAAATATTAAGAATAGAAGCAACTTGATACTCACTGAATCCTTGTGCCAGTAAAACTAAGATTGAGCCTTTTTTCTTTACCCAAAACTTTTCTTTAAAATTTTTTTCACTGCATGTTATTGGTTGTTTTTAAATTTCCAATTACCTTTGAAAGACTTCTAGCACTTTTTTACCATCCAGTTGGCCACATTGCTAGACGAGAGTGCTGATTACAGCAGTGCTTTTTTATTCTTTTCCCCCATTAAATAGGATTGGATTGAGGTGATCACCAAATCAGTACCTCATTAAGCAGAATGAGGTGTGCTTGGGTTCATTAAAGTTCGACAGCGTACAACTTATGCATTGATATTAGCACATATATTCCCATAATATATACATTTTTTTAATACATTACTTAAAAGAGCTTACCTTTCGGTGCAATGTAAAAGAAAGTGGCAACGAGAAAAATCTGTTCAGATCTTCAGGGTTAGATTGAGGGGCGAGCTTTAAAGAGTATAGTTAACAAGGTAGAATTTAACTAACAGCATTTTCACTAAAACTAGGATTATCTTTCACTTTTTATTGTTAAATTAACTCCTTAAATGTAGAGCAACACTGCTTGATTAACTATTTTGTCTTTTACGATATACACTGTAATAATGCAAGCCTTTCCCTTTTCATCAGGTTTGATTCTATACTTGAAGAGAAAGAAAATAAAAAAAGATGTAGAACATTTAGACTGGATTTGTGTCTACAAGCAGCTCTACACCAACCACAACACATCCAGCAGACAGTGCCGATAATTATGCCCTATTATAAAGATGAACAGAGTGATTTCCTGCTGGATCTGTACTTCCATGTGAAGCAGTATGAGAGTAAAACAGGCAGCTGTGTTCTTCCAGCATTGCTGCCAGTTTATAACTCAGTTTCAGTCTGGTCCATAAAACTCTCGGAGAGAAAAGTCTCCCTCCTCCTGGAAGTGCTGAAACTCCAAACACAGAAGAAACCAGTGGAGCTGAGAAACTGCACAGAAGAAGAGCGTGAAGTGAGGAGTTTCCTTTGGTGTCTGCCCTACATCTCAGAACTCAGGTATTAAGCTCATTATTAAAAGAAACTTAATATTTTATTTATTGTAGTATTAAAAAGTAAAGCTATATGCCATGTTATTTATATTGTCTAAACTGGGTGCAGTGAACAGGAAACTCTTCCTATGTGTTATAAAAGTTTAGTGTAAAGTTCTAGAAAAGGCATCATCTTGTAGATTGGTTTGAGGAATCTGAGCCGTCTCTTCCTGTGTGGTTTATTCAGTTACATAAGTTTACTTACATATCAAAGTTGTGTTAGTGAAAATCATATTATTGGCTGAGTGAGACTCATGCAGGTGAAGAGTTAAACACAAACCCTCACTGTGCTTTTATTCTTAAATCCTTATCTTCCTCTGTATTCATTTCTGCACCAGGTTGGGTCACACTTATGTATATAATTGAGGACATTATGGGGTCATGAATTTTTTATCAAGTACATTTTTAAACTAATGATTGAAAAATTTTCAAATAAATACTGCTGCTGGTTTGTCCAAGGTCTCCATGTTACTGAAATCCACTTTATCGTGATTATATTACACTTGGCAGAAAAAAATAAAACAAATTTCTGCATATATTTTCAATCCCTAATAATTTTATTATTTTTTTAAGATTAAAGGAAGATGATTGTGTTTAAATCTGATCTGGACAATATGTTAAAACCTTTTCAGGCAATTCCCATAATGAAAATCCTGCCAAACTTGGAAAGGTTTTAATGCCTTTTTTATATTATTCCTAATATATAGTCTGTGCAGCTTTACAACATTACTGTCAATAAGCCGAAGAGACTTTGGTAGCTCCCACTGGTGTTGTTTTTATAGTTTGTAATTTCTTAGACACTTTTAGAAACTTTAAGAGACTGTAAATGCAAGAGAATGAGGGTTAAAATTGGGGCATTGACATATTGTCTTTCCCATCATGCACTGTAATATTGCCATCCTTTTACTTTCTGCAGGTCTGTTCTTACACATGGAAAGAAAGAACATGTAAAGAGATGTAGAACATTTAGACTGAATTTGTGCCTACAAGCAGCTCTACACCAACCACAACACATCCAGCAGACAGTGAAGAAAATTATGCCAAATAACGAAGAACAAAGTGATTTCCTGCTGGATCTTTACTGCCATGTGAAGCAGTATGAGAGTGAAACAGGCAGAAGTGTCCTTCCAGCATTGCTGCCAGTTTACCAACCAGGTCCTGATGTCTGGTCCATAACTCTCTCAGAGATAAACATCTCCCTCCTCCTAGAAGTGATGAAACTCCAAACACAGAAGAAACCATTGGAGCTGAGAAACTGCTCAGATGATAAAAGTAAAGTGATGAGTTTCCTTCAGTGTCTGCCCTACATCTCACAGCTCAGGTAATGAATATTTTCAATTTGTATGTATAATTTTACAATGCCCACGTTTTTCTACACAAAATATTTTCCTGGAAATCTCAGAATTCAGGTAAACTATTTTTCTAAAACTATTCTAAATTTTACTGTTTGGTTATTAAAAACAGAGTTTAGGAGAGAATTTTATAGACTTGTATTAGTCTAAAAATGTAGAAAGTGTGGATTATGATCAAGAAGAGGACAATAAATATGCCAAGTTAATACTCACAAAGCAAAACAAATAATATGAAACCTAATAGAAATATAAATTAATCAGTTAAAAACAGATCAATATATTTTTTTTTCATTGCTATTGCTCTCTCTTGGTCACAATTGCCATCAGATAATTTGAGGAAATGATTACAGACTATAAAAAACACTTAAGTGTAAGTCTATGGAGATTTGAGAAATTGCATAATTTAACACCTGATGAAAAAATTACTGAACATTGGTATATTAAAAAAATTTTATTTGAGGTTTTTAGGAAAGAAAAATAGCATTTGTCGAATGGATCTTAAACCTTAATCTATCTGAATAATAAATCTAAAAAAAAATTTCAGTTATCAATTTACTGCAATATGTAGAACATTTTCTCCACAAGAAGAATACAAACACCCAGTAAAGTCTCACCCGTGGCTATACTTATTATCTATAAACACAACTGATAAAACCCTGTAGCAGTAAAATGCCACCTGCTGCTAATTTAATGGATTATTGGAGGACTATTATTTGTGATTAGTTTGCTGTAAAATTCTGTTTCTTGACAGGAATATGGCTCTACATTGAGATTCAACCTCGATTATTAATCTGAACTGTTATTGTTAGCTAGTGTTTCATTCCCCTTTTTAAGGGTAGGGCATGTAACATATTTTTTTAATATACCAATGTTCAGTAATTTTTTTATCAGGTGTTTGTGTGATATAAAATACTGTTATGATTTATGTCACATCCTCCTGGACTCCTGGGTTTGTTTTGTTTTTAAACAGTTAAAATTATGCAATTTCTCAAATCTCCATAGACTTACACTTAAGTGTTTTTATAGTCTGTAATCATTTCCTCAAATTACCTGATGGCAATTGTGACCAAGAAAGAGCAATAGCAATGAAAAAAAAAATATTGATCTGTTTTTAACTGATGAATTTATATTTCTATTAGGTTTCATATTATTTGTTTTGCTTTGTGAGTATTAACTTGGCATATTTATTGTCCTCTTTCTTGATCATAATCCACACTTTCTACATTTTTAGACTAATACAAGTCTATAACATTCCCTCCTAAACTCTGTAAAAGATTGTTTAAGAACCTGTAAAGGTCCATGTACCGCATGTCAAAAACCAGCTCCACAGGACTAAATGAAAGAGATTCTTGTACCACTTCACATGCCACAAATAAAACTAGGGGTACGCCTCCATCCCAATCTTTGCCAGTGTCCAAACAGTACTTTCGCAACATTTATTTAAATGAGTAGTGAAAACACTAACAAGCACCCTGAAACACTAAATGATATGGACTTTGAAAGTCTTCAAAGACTTCATAGTCTGCATACATTCCTTACTTTCTGTTCAGAACTAGCACAGACAGTGATTTTTCAGATAACTCAGGAGATCATAAAAACGAGTTGGAACGATCAATAAAGTTTTCAAACTTACATACTTGGGCTCTAGTAAATACACATGCTGAAAACACCTCAGGGTATTCTTTTAAATCCTCCACAGGCAGCTGTGGAAAGGACAAACAGCATTCGACCCACAGAATGAAGCGCTCGAAAATGGCAATATATCAGCTAAAATAAACAACTGGGCTGCTCTGGTGTCTATTAGAATGGTCTAGGGGTATGATTCTGGCTTCTGGCTGGTGCGAGAGGTCCTGGGTTCAGATCGTCTCTAGGTTACGTATGTAACCCTAGTTCCCTGAGTTCCCTTTCAGGAACTCGAGCTGCATCACAAAGCTTTGTGAATGAGAGTCCATTCATGCCGCACTGACCAGTCCCTGCCTAGTGTGAAAGAGCACAACCAGAGCTCAGTACAGAGGAGCCGGGAGTGGCTCTAAGGTCAAGGTTATAGAACCTGATAAAGGTCAGCAGGGTGGACCAGCCCACAGCATTGCAGATGTCCTGAAGTGGGACTCAAGCGTACCAGGCCGTAGAAGCTGACACACTCCGAGTGGAGTGAGTCTTGACCCCAAAAGGAGTGGGAAGACCAGAGGACTCATTAGAAAAGCATCCACAATCCACCTACTGAGAGTCTGCTTGTTGGCAGGTAGCCCTTTTTTTATAGGGGTCATAGCAGACAAACAGCTGCTCCGACTTCCTCCATGAACGTACAGTCGGTTTTGCTTCTTCTGGTCAGGGGCTTAAAAGGGAGGAGGATAGAATGCCTGTAACACGACGGGTTGTGGGGGAACCGAGGGCACTTTAGGTACATACCCCAGTCTGGGGTAGAGAAAGGCACTGTCCATGCCAGGGGTAAACTCCCTAGAGTAGGGACACTAGGTCTACTAACCATGGTCTGCCCGTTCATCCAGGGGGCCACCGGGAAGAGATGGACTAGCACATGGTGAACTTTCAGGTCTGGAAGTAAGTGTTCCAGAGCCAGAAACATGGCCAGCATCTCCAGCCAGTTTATGTGCCACGTGAGAGACATAAGAATTAGGTCATTACGCAATGACAAGGAGCACAGGAACGCAGGTTCTTTCCATATATCTAAGGCTCGAAGGGCTCGCCGCGAGACCTTGATAGTGCGGAGTAGGTTGCCCTTGCGGGAGAACCCTCTGTCTCTGAGCCACCACTGGAGGGGTCTCATGTGCAGGAGGCCAAATGGAATCACACTGCATGCTTCTGCCATGAGCCCGAGCAGCCTCTGGAACTGCTTCACAGTAAGTGACTGGCCTTCTCTCACTCTCTTGACTGCCGTGAGGATAGCTTCAATCCATGCGGGAGACAGCTGTACTCGCATGACGGTCGAGTCCCATACTAAGAGAGGGTTAGGGTTAGGGTTAGGGTTAGGGTTAGGGTTAACCCTAACCCTAACCCATACTATAGAAGGTGGTTCTCTGTACTGGAGAAAGCATACTATTCTTGGCGTTTAGTCTTTAGAGCCCAGCTACTTCATACAGGTGAGAAGGACATCTTGATGCCGGACTGCCAGGAGCTCTGATCAAGCTAAAATCAACCAATCATCGATATAGTTTAGAATGCGGATGCCCCCGGAGTCTCAGCGGGGTCAAGGCCGCATCTATACACTTTGTGAAGGTGCGGAGTGAGAGCGCAAGGCCGAATGGGAAGCCCCGGTTTTGATAAGCAAGCAAGCCTCAGGAACCTCCTGTAAACCGGAAGGATGGATATGTGGAAGCATGCATCCTTTAGATCTATTGTGACAAACCAGTCCTCGAAACTGTTTTGAGACACGACCTGCTTGAGCATCCTGAACCTGAGCCTTATTAGCGAGCAGTTCAAGGAGCGTAGATCTAGGAATGGACGCAACCCGCCATCCTTCTTTGGAACCACGGAGTACCAGACTCTCTGTGTAAAGGAGAGACCACCTCGATTGTCTCCTTCCTTAAGAGAGTGAGTGCTTCTTGTTCCAGGACCAGAGCCTGCTCAGAGTGGGATACACCCTGTTGAAGCGAGGGGGAGAGGACCTGAACTGAATTGAGTAGCCCATCTCTACCGTGTGCAGAACCCACTAAGACACATCTGGGAAAGCCTGCCAGACGTGTCTCAGCCTGGTATGCCTGCAACACAGCCATCGTGTGGAGGCAATCCACAGCCTGACCCGCTGCCGCGTAAACCTTGCCCACCAGAGCCGAAGTGGAGCGCAACAGCTTAGTGGGCAGCACCGGGGCCATAAGCGACGGCGCTGCATGCAGGGAGAGATAGCAAAGCAAGCATCTCTTCCATCCATGCCATCTACGTTCGCATACAGCAAGACTAAAGGTAAAGAGGCGGGCCGCATATGGGCTGTCCCAGGACCTGGATACCTCAGTGTGCAGATCCGGGAAGAAAGGCAGGCCCAGTGTGAAGCGCAGGAAGCACTCATTCAGCTTACTGGGTGCACGCTGCTTCCGTCTCTCAATTGGCCAAGCTAGCTTGAGCTTGGACATGGCATGCGTCACTACCTCCAGGAGCTCCTCATACAGCACAGGCTGGGAGGAATCCGTAGGCACGCTAGTCTCCATGATTTCTCCCTTCTCATTGGATGAAAGGTGGAGCACTGCACTGCACGTGCCGGGGGAAGAAACCGCCGGCGTGCATTGGAAGCCGGGGGACGAGCGCTAGAACCAGCAGGTGAGGCGTGAGAAAGGGGGTTTCCCATCTCCAGGCTTTGCCTCGGGAACAGCGGGCGCACTGTCCTTGAAGAGTGCTCTCTGGGAGCGGAGAGTCTGCATAGACATGCGGCTACAATGCGAGCAGTCGACTCCCTTGAGAGCCGACCGAGCATGCTCCTCTTCCAAGCAAACGACACACAGGCTGTGTGTATTCCCCCAGTAATGAAACAGGGACAATGTAGGACACACAGCTGAAAGTTTTGTTTGCTCTTGCTCATGCTTGCACAGAGTCACAGAGCACTTACCTGAACAAACAGAAGCTGGCATTGGCTCCACCACATGTGCTCTTTGTATTTTCCTGGTCGTGAAAAAACCAGTGGAGCTGAGAAACTCTTTTGTTCATGAGACTAAAGTGAGGAGTTTCCTTCAGTGTCTGCCCTACATCTCACAGCTCAGGTTTGTTTTGAATACTGTTGAATATTGAATCTTTTCATTTTAACCCTCATCCCTTGTTTATTAATGTTTCCTGTTATATACTAAACATGTTAATAAGCAGAGAATGAAAATTAATTGTCCTAAGTGCCCTATTATTATTATTGAAAGGTCATTTGTAATTTTGAAAGCTAATTTAATAATAATAATAATAATAATTTGTCCATATTTTTGTATTCAGTTTTAAATAGAATTTTAAATGGTTCTAGTTTTAAACATCAACCACTTGTGTAGTCGTACAGTTTAATTAATATAATTAAAATTTTTAAGTATAAAATGTGAAATTGCTTGGGTTAATTAGAAAAATAAAGAGTTTAAATTTAAAATGTTACGGATTTTTTAGGCTAATCTTAGTCACTTTTATTAAGAAACAAAATCTTTAATTTCTTCTTATACATACATTATGTACAGATTTATTTATACAACATGCGACTGAAAGTGAGGATTTTGTGTCTAATACATAAAGTGCTGCTTAAATGTTAGTGAACCCTTTATAATTTTCTGTATTTCTGTATAATTCTGATCTAAAATATAACCATATCAAGCCTTGGATCTTGAGAGAGAGATTCAGTTAATCAAATGATACAAAAACACTATAGTATTTACAAATAATTATTAAGTAAAATTATTCAATAAAATATATCTTTGTCTTTTAAACATTATATAGTAATAAGCCAATTTGTCCTGTTCATCTTGTTTTTTTTTTTTCTTGTTTTTTTTTTTTTTACATGAAATCTGTCTATTTTAGATGCGGTAAAAAGTTAACTGCACGTTTAAGTAAAGCTGTTATTGAGAATGCGAGAGATACAGAGTTGGTGAAGGCTTATGTATGGATGGATGTGTTTGTAACCTCCACAGATTGAACCCCAGGGTTTTGCTGTCAGTCATCAGAGAGATCTATGTGACTCGATCTGCTGACTCTGTGTCCGGTCTTTTGAGTTCAACACACAGCTGTATCAACCTGAGCAATATAGAGCTGGACTCCTACCACTCTACTGCCCTGCACTTCACTCTCCAACACTCTACATCTGTCTGTCTGAACCTGCTGTGGACCTCCATACAGGAGGAGGACCTAATGAAGATTCTGCCTCTGTTCAACAAAGTTTCTCAGCTAAGGTAACTCAGGTGTTCACAAGGACAATACCTAGGGAAAAGATCTACATAAGTGATTGTAATCTTGTTAATAAAAGAAACAAACATTGTAACATTAAAAATACTTCTTTGTTGTCAGTGTTGACAGGGTCCTGCTGCTGAAGTTGCTTCACTGCTGCAGTAACTCTGAGCTCCAGAGGGGGGCAGCAACAGCAGTTTTCTCTGCTCTGAAGAACAGACTGGACTTCTCTTATAGCACTGGTTTAGATCTGACCACAGAAACACAGGATAATGTTCTGCCTCTGACCACTGAGGACTGCATAGATATCAGCACAGCCATCCAGAATTCTCACCATCTTACAGAACTCATTCTGAAGGACTGTCAGATAGAAGATGCAACACTGGACCTGTTCTTCCCCATTCTACATACTGTGAGACTGCGGTGAGACACACATGAGTTTTCATGATTTACTTTTATTAAGTTTTTATTTGTAACCAGGTCAAGTAGAATCTTTATTTTTTAATGTCACTGGACTAATCTCTCTCTCTCTCTCTCTCTCTCTCTCTCTCTCTCTCTCTCTCTCTCTCTCTCTCTCTCTCTTGTTCTAACACAGCTGTAGTAAACCCTTGTTGCTTCAGTTCTTGGCTCTTCTTCGTGTGGTAAATGAGTCAGAGTGTGTGAGGCATGTTAGATCCCTCTCTCAGGCTCTGGATGGAGAGCTGGACCTCAGTAAGACCCCTCTGGACCTCCAGGCCTGTAGATCACTCACATTGTTTCTGGAATTTACTGAAGGTCTTTCAGAACTGGACCTCAGCCACTGTAAGCTCTCTGAGCACGGCCTGGAGCTGCTGTTCCCACACCTGCATAAAACAGCTGTCCTGGAGTGAGTTTGCAGTGTGTGTGTGTGTGTGTGTGTGTGTGTGTGTGTGTGTGTGTTTGTGTGTTTGTGTGCGTGTGTGCGTGTGTGTGTGTGTGTGTGTGTGTGTGTGTGTGTGTGTGTGTGTGTATCTACAGTATTATGCTCATTGTATTTATATATATGTTTGTTCTGTTCTTTAGCCTGAGTCACAATGCTATAGACGATAATTTAGCAGGAAGAATCTACACAATCGTCTCCACCAGCAGTAACATGCAGACAGTTCGGTAAGATCGTGTGTGTTTGTGTTGTTTGTTTATACATACACAACATACACTATATTTACAGATTTGTATGGAAATGGTGTGTATGTACTAATGTATGTGATGTCCGACCTTTTTATTAACATTTTCAATTTCGTTTTGTATCTTCAGACTTTTCAACAACAGAATTACTCGTAAAGAACATTTCCAAAAAGACAAACGCTTTGAGATCTGATGACGGCTGTGGACCAGTTTCATGATTTCACTCTTCTTTATAATCCAGAAAATTATTTGTACGAGAAATACAAAAGAACAGACACCGTAGAACCAGAGGGGAAAGTTTGCTTCTGATCACAATCACTGCACCCTGCAACATTGTATAGCTGCAACAAATGGACATTCGGTGCAACCCAGATGAGGATGGGTTCTTCCTTCCTCTTGCCATCTCGGGGAGTTTTTCCTTGCCACAGTCGCCAGCGGCTCACTCATCAGGCACAAACTTACTAATAAAGAACATACTAATTTATTATCACCACATGTTCTGTGTAAAGCTGCTTTTCAATGTTCATTGTAAAAAGCGCTATACAAATAAAATATTTATTTTTTTCAACCATTGCTGTTTATTTCACTCTATAATTTTAATAAAGATTGTGTTGAGAAAAAAAAGAAGAAAAAAGTGCAAAACAGCTTAGATTCAGTGGACATGAAGGGAGAAAATCTCACCACGATTAAAAGCAAATGCAGGAATAGCATGTGATATTTACTGTAGAGAAATAGTGTAACTGCATGTAGATATTCTCTAAAAAAATGTGGGTTTCCTAATTCAGCAAAAAAAAAAATTTAAAGTACTAATAATAATTAACAATGACTGCAATTGTTTTAGGGGCCATTAATTGTTTGTGTAATATTTAGAGGAATAAATGAATGAATGAATGAATGAATGAATGAATAAATAAATCCCTTTATTAAAAAAACAACAAAACGAAAGCCTTTTGAAAATGAATGCATGAACGCCACATACTGACATCTGCTGGACAGGGTGTGTAACTACCCGAAAAACCCCAAACAAAACTGCACAATGTAGAAGTTACATGAATTAATATATATAAAATTCATCGTCAACAGAATAAAATAAGCAACTCCTATTTTTCCAGATACACGCCGTCGGATAAGTAGCTAATTTTATTTGTGTAAAATGAGCTTCGTTTGTGTATTAAATTACATATTGTGAATTTTGTGTGAACGCGGGACATTTCTCTTTCTCGGCAGCAGAGGTCGCAGTTTCCCGGGTTCTTTTTTTTTTTTTTTTTTTTTTGGTCTTTTATAAAACTTGTCTACAGGAAATTGTGTACCCTCTGCCTCTGCTTCCTCTCACTGTTACACCATGATTAGGACAGACTATTGGTATGCAATGAGCTGTTACAGCGGATATTACAGTAAAAGTGTCGTAAAATTGTCTTTTATTTTTCCAGTCCACCAGTCTGAAGCTCGTGCAGCTGATCTGAGATGTGACACAGATACATGTCAGTCTTCAATAATCTTAACATTTTTAAATAATTTCATGCAAAAAATTTAACCCTACAGTATATCAGGATATCCTGTTTTACTTTGTTTTTTGTTTAACTATACAGTAAATATTGGAGTGACAAACAGCACACCTGAGCATGAAGTAGACAAGCGTATTTAATGTCAATAATAATAATAATAATAATAATAATAATAATAATAATAATAATAATAATAATAATAATAATAATATGCATCTTGATAAATCTTTACAGAAAGAGGAATAACACAAAGTTTGAAGCACAGAGAGAAAAAAAAGGCTGAAAGGAAGAAATATTTCTTTTCATTATATATCCATTTTTACATATTTTGAATTTTAAAACCTTTTTATTTAACAGGAACAATTTACAAAAGAGAGAACTTTATTTATAAATCTTTATAAATAAACTTTATTAATATAGAACAAAATACAGAATTTGAGAAGGACAGAAAGAGGGGGAGAAAAGAGTGTTATTTACAGAATAATTTTTTTTTATGATAAATACAAAAGAACAGACTGTACAGGAGAACCAGAGGGGAATGCGGTCTCTCTCTCTCTCTCTCTCTCTCTCTCTCTCTCTCTCTCTCTCTCTCTCTCTCTCTCTCTCTCTCGCTCTTGCTCTCTCTCTCTCTCTCTCTCTCTCTCTCTCTCTCTCTCTCTCTCTCTCTCGCTCTTGCTCTCTCTCTCTCTCTCTCTCTCTCTCTCTCTCTCTCTCTCTCTCTCTCATAATGAAACCATATTTAATTCTATGGACACTCAGAGCATTTCCTGAGCTTTACATAGACACTAAAAGGGGTTTAAAATTTTTGCATAAATATTAAAAACACTTGCTGCACTTCGTATACAGTAAACTAGACCATAAATTAACAATTAAGTCAGGAATAAATACACATTTTTACAATTTGTCCCAATTATTCCAAACAATGTCCTGACACCGGGCCAAACTTCACATCTCTAATCTCATCTATCAATTGAAGAACAATATTTAATTTAACTTAAAAAATGACTATATAAAAAAAAAAAAATAGATATTGAAATAATCAGAATAATGATGTAAATGATCCTCAGTACAAGTGTTTGATGTGCAGCTGCTGCTAAAGAAACTCAAACTACTTTCTGAGCCGTAGTGTTAAAGCTCTTTACTCAACATCAACACTGCAAAAGGAGAAGTTAGAAAGTAAGTAAAGAAAAAACAAAAAAAAAACACATTTATACATTAATGTAGATATTTTTCTTTTTAGAGCTGTGATGTAAAAGATTCTAGAATCCAGATAAAGTGAATAACTGAGACTGTTACATTTTCATCTCTAAATCTTTAACGAATGACATTTTCAGGGCATGAAGGTCAAATCAATTCTCAAATTTGATTTAATTCCAATAACACGAGTGTAACCCTTTTGTAAATCCATGTAGGTTAAATATCAAGAAAGAAGAAATGAACCTGAAATATAAATAAATCACTCAGCACTCAAATATCAGATGTTAAATATGGATTTTCTGCTACATGTATGATTATTTATTCTATCAACAAAAAAAAAAAGTCAATGATTTAAATGTTGATATCTACTTCAGTCAGAAAAAAAAAGTACAGAACAGGGACTCAATAAATTTGAATTTACATATGAATAAGTGGCGTTAAATATCAAGAGAAGAAAGGGTCAGTGAACCAGGTACAGTTTATATTACACTTATAATACAGCTGACTTAAAACTAAAAATCTCTCTCTCACAACTTTTTCTCACACTCTTTTGTGTGTGTGTGTGTGTGTGTGTGTGTGTGTGTGTGTGAGGATATTAGGGAAAACTGCAACCAAAAAAGCATGAGTGTGTGCTTATATATGTATGACATCTATACGAGTGAGATATGGAGATTATCAGGAACAGACCCACACACACACACACACACACACACACACACACACACACACACACACATCAGTGTACACTGTATCTACATACACACAGCAAACGTTCTTCAGATCGCCATATTCAAAAACTCAAAACACACAAATGTCAGTTTTCCCACATCATTTTTCTTAATCTTATTGTAACACATTTTTTCACCCCAAACTTTACATCGATTAAACCCCCATAAATGCTTTAATACAATTCATTTTGGATAAAAACGACAAAACGTCGTAACAGTCAGCTGTGTGTGTGTGTGTGTGTGTGTGTGTGTGTGTGTGTTTGTTTACGTTACTGTGTGGAAGCATCTTGTATATACGAGGTTTTTAATTTTGAATAATAGTTAATAAAAGTCATCAGAAGTCATAGATATATTTAATAATAATACTAATATCAGGGCTCATTTTTATTTATTTTGTTTACACTGGGGAAAAAAAAAACGTCATCGTTTACACGGTGTAGCTTAGCTTCTGGCTGGAAGTACCTGGTTTGTTGAAAGAGAGAGTAAACAGCGACAGCAGAAGTAAAGCCTCGTCAGATCTCAAGGTTACGGTCTCAATGAAGAGCACAATCCAGTTCTGCGTTCAAGCACTGTTTTTTTCCCCCCTTCAAAACACACTTTTATCTGTTTTTTTCCTCACAATGTGGACTGTGTATTCTTGGCATCACACTGTATTTCAAACCTTTCTTTTCCAGACATGCAGGCATTTCAGACCTTTTAGGATATTCGAGGTCTTTTTTTTATTGACTCATTGTGTCACAATAGATGTCAGTCCAATTTGTTCCACCAGTTTTTCACTATCTGACAGCCTACAACTAGTGAGGGTGAGGTGTACAAATGCTTTCTCAAGACACATGAAACCAGACAAATCTTACATGCTGGAGGACAGACCCACGCATGCTGGAAGACAGACCCACAGAGGAAAGTGCTGTCTGCCCCTATCTAACACACACCAACCCACAATATTGCATGATTGGATAGTAAGAATATGATTGACAGGGGAGACAGAATAAGCCCCTCCTACCTAAAAAAAACCCAACTGCTAATAAATTGCTGAGTCATCATAGACATCTGAATGCATTTAAACTTGAAATAATATACACTATATAAAAAAAAAAAAAAGTATTGAAACACCTGACATTTCCAGCCATATGTGGTTCTTCCTCAAACAGGTAACACAAATAGTATAGGAAGTCTTTGGATGTGGTAGCACTTGATTTTGGAGACCCAAACCTGCATGACGATGCCCCTGTACACAAAGCAAGCTCCATGAAGATATGCTTTACATGGATTAGAGTGGAAGATCTCCTGCTATAGAGCCCAGACTTCAAACCTATTGAATAGCTTTGGGATGATTGTGAACGCTGACTGCACCCCAGAAGTCCTCACCCTCACCCTCACCTACATCAATACCTGACTTTACTAACACACTTGTGTCTATATGACCAAAAATCTCCCCAAGCACACTCCAAAATCTAGTGGAACATCGTTCCAAAAGAGTGGAGAATATTATTACAGCAAATGGGAACTAAATGTGAAATGGGATCCTAAAAATAAAAAGCACACACAACCTCATAGTAAGGTGAAGACACAATTTTGTTCAAAATGCCTACATGTATACGAAAAGATTTTGTATATATATTAACATTAAGACCTTAAGTGTGTTTCAAAACAGTGCTGGAACACAGAGTGAGTTTTCCAGTGTTCTAACCTTCTTTTTCAACAGGAAGTCAGCAGGTTTGCAAACAGGAAGATTGTCATGACATCAGCAACAGGAAGTGGGTCCGGATCTTTGCTCATTGGGAAGAAGGAAGAAAGGGCGGGGCAGCTTTTGCAAAGGAGATGTGGCATGGCAGGCAATGGGCAGCCATTTTTTTTTAGAAGAAACAACCACTGTTGCATTATGGGAGACAAAGTTAGAAAAAAATGTGATATCTCCATGTTGATTTTCTTGTCATACAGTAGAAACATTGACATGAGCAAGAGTTTCAGCCAGAATGAAGTTAATGTCACTCCTTAAAGTCCATTTAATGACTGTCTTATTGTGCAGGTTTTTTTTTTTCTGAACCTTGTGGAAGCACAACTCGATGATTATTTTGAGAATTTCTTAGATCAGTGTAAGAAAAAGGGCACAGAATTGCATCCAGGAAGTGCTATAGGATTAAAAGCACAGGACAGAGTGACATCACGGCACAGGAAATGGACTGATCAAAACTCCACACAAGACCTTGGCTGTGGGTCTGAATGCTGTGATCCATTTTCACATCGATGGTGTGGGCGGAGCCAAAAGCTTGCCATTGTTCTCTCAGCTGTGTTCTGATGGCATTTTGTTGTTCAGCATATATTTTATGTGTATATATGTGTACGCAGATATTTATATCTCTCAAACACACTTTTCTGCATCAAGAAAAATATAGAAAAATAAAATGCTTTGTGAAACCGGACTCTGTTTTCTCGTTCAGGCTGTTTCATCTTCACATTACTGTTATTTTTTCTTTTTTTTTTCTTTCTTCACACCCATCTGCTTTTCGGTCATTTCTGGCTTTCTGGTTGTGATGTGTCCATCATTCTTCTGTCACCGTCTGTTGCCGAGCGCTGCACATATTCTCTCTCTCTCTCTTTTCCTCTGCATTTTTTTTTTACTGAAAAATAGAATACACATCAGGTGAAGCTGAGAATTTTACATATTTACAGAGAATTCTATACTGCATTAAAACTTAAAAAAAATGAAATGCTTAAATGAACATCAGCTGAAATAAGTTTGAATCTTGGAAGGAAAAAAATTATAAAAAAATACTTTTAAGAAACAAAGTAAAAGAAACAGATAAATAGACAGTCACTACAATCACTGGAGGTCAGGGGTGTGTGGTTTTGTTGCTCCACATCACATAATAGATCTTAGCTTGCTTTATTTGTCCTTCATTCTCCATCCAAAAAATACATGATTTTCCCCAAATTCTGGTGGTAAATCGCACAACGTTTCCAGCTTTCTTCGATTTGAAAGAGCACAGTTACCCTTACCGGTCTTTTTCCTGGTCAAGATGTGTGAGTCTCCTGCACTTGTGGAGATGCTAGATCTGGATTGAAAGTTTCTTTGGGAGTAATCGCTGTTGGAGGGACTGATACCCAAACTACTGGTGCGCCTGCTTCACAGAAAAAAACTTTCCCTGTGTTTCCCAAAACACGCAGTCCAAAGTTATGTGGCCAGGTGATACCAGACAAGTCTTTTGCACTGCCATTGGCCATTGGACGTACCAGGTTCTCTCCTTCAGGCTTCACAGAATGCTCACAACTACATGTATATTGGTCAAAATCATCATCTACTGATGACCAATCCATGAATCTGAAGTGGTCAAAGGGTCCTGTTCCACTACAAAAAGCAGGTATGTTTTGAGGTTGACTAGGTTATGTTTGGAGGTATATTCCAAACATATCTCACCAGGAAATCCAATCTGGATTGGGTGCTATGGTCCAACAAAGCAGTTGTTTCGGACCCTCAAGAGAGCACTCACCAGCTCCCCAATGCTCAGGAATCCAGACTTTGAACAGCCATATACCATCCACATGGACGCATCTTAAACTTGGGTTTCAAACATTCAAACAAATTTTCATCAAAAATATTTTCTAGACAAACTTTTTTTAATGTTAAATTACTTCATTTGTCAAAATAACCCTCCATAAAAGCATCATTAATGAAACACTAACGAGTGACGACTCTGTCCCTTAACCTCTTTATTCACATGAAATCCATCCAGTTTACTTTTATATGAGACATATACTGTAGAAACATCACAATCCTTAAGATAAACAAAATGCAGAAGGTGTAACAGAATTTTACAACCATATGTAAATTAAATCAATCACAACTCCCAAAAAATAAAAATAAAAATAGTAGATTTGTTTTGAAAACAGAATTTCAGAATTTTCATCTGCTTAAAAAAAAAAAATGTAAACGACACCTTAATCAAGATGTGTGTCCTGTATATCAGATAAAAAAAAATATTTGAATACATCCATAATAGAATAAATAGAGACATATAAAAGATTGATAATAGAATTAGCAGTATATGCAGCATGTACACAGAACTCTATATACACAACACGATGGGCTTTTGTTTAATCGTCATCTTTTTGCTTTTTCAAGAAAGTTTTCTTCCTGAATCTCTCTTTGAATCATGTATCAATAAATCATTAATAATTCTTTGTAGGGTTTGAATAAAAAAAAAAAAATAGATTTACAATTATTTAAAAAAATGATGGAAGAAAGGATTACGGAATTTTTTATAAAATGGAAAAGAAAGAAAAAATAGATAAATAAACCAGCAAATAAATGAAAGAAGGAGACCCCCCCCCCAAAAAAAAAAAACAACAAAAAAACAAAAGGATGGAAAAAGAAGCTCAAATGTTTTTAAGATTATTAGAAGTACATATTCTACATTGTTTATCCAACCCTAAAAAATTCCAAGAATGGATGTTAATGGTTTATGAATACAAGCTTCAAATAATGTTTTTTCCTAACTTTTTTTTGATAACAGTGAAGTAAACACGATAGCCTGCAGTGCTTTTTTCAAAAGACCCAGAGTTTATACATCTCTTTTTACATAGGAGGTGATTAGTAGATACGTTATACCTGTGCTGATATGTAGACTTTATAACAGAGTCAGATATAGCTGTGAAATATATACTTTTAGATGTACCTGAATAAATAAAAAAAACTAAACCCGTTTGCTGGTTCATTGGACAGTAAAATGTACATGACTGAATTTAATGGTCAGGTATCAAAATAAAACATTAATACATTGTTTATTTAGGTTTTTTTCCATGGCTCAATACAATAGCAGCCTTCGTTTTTGCACAGATGTACGAGTGAACAGACAGAATGTAGTAGTGATATACACTGAAAAAAAACAGGATTCTTTTTGTAACCCTAACCCTGCCATTTTCTTCCATGTAAAAAAGACAGAAAAATAAATTGAGGTGGAGAAAACGTCTTGAATGATTTAACTCCTCGGTCAACAGAAAAAAAAAAAAACAGTACAGAAAAAAATGAAATTTGGCCGTAACTAAATGATGCTGCTGAATTATGAAGGGTTCGTTTGGGAAGTGCCTGCGATCACTGCACTGGTGGAGGAGAAATGCTGACTCTGATTAAGAAATAAAACCCAGCAGATTTTAAATGTCTTTACTCATCAGAATCTGTAGTGCATTAAATATCGGAAGAAAGGTGTGCTGTTAGGGATGGAGTTGTGTTTCGAGTGTGTATATCCCTGACTCTGTGGATGGTCACATCATCTATTGATGCTCCAGAGGCCCCTTTATTGTTTTGGATGATTGGTGATTAAAGGGTACGGCCAAAAACTACATAATATTGAACCTGCCATGTACTATATATTCAGTCAATATAGTCCTGTTCGTTTCTGTAAGAGCTGCAAAGTAATAGAAACCTGTCTCAACTGGTTCCTTTAGTAAAACAAATTTTATTATTGATTCAGTGTTTAATCTGAGCTGGATATTATTGGTTTGAAGCTAAAAACTGCTGCTGTGTTCATAAACAGGATCTCATTTCTTATCCTGAAGGAGTTAGGACTTATTCACAGTATAAAACACTTTATAATGATTTACAATTATTATAACTCATATTCACCCTGATATACACTCTGATATGCAAGGTTTCTTTCTGATGTTGTCTCAGGTAAATTCTTCTCACCGCTCTCAGGAATCGTTTATTAGGATCTGAATCTACTTCTGATTTCTGTTTCTGATCCATTGTGTGCCATTATGTAAACAATTTTGGACAATAATGTGTCTTTCTATGATTCCCAGCTTTCTGGGACCCTCTCCAGCGTTGGCTGTACACAGTGCGTCTGAGTGTGTTTTCAAAATGCTGACTTCATTAAGATTTTTTTCAAACTTTAATTATTTTTTAGTTGCATAAGCTGTTACCTGGAAACTACAAAATACTTCTTTCTTTCTTTCTTTCTTTCTTTCTTTCTTTCTTTCTTTCTTTCTTTCTTTCTTTCTTTCTTTCTTTCTTTCTTTCTTTCTTTCTTTCTCTTTCTGAATATATGAAGTCATCTATATATGCTGAATATATGAAACCAGAAAGAAAAAAAATTTTATTTTCTTGTGAAGACTGTCTACTAAAATAATAAAGTGAAAATTATAATGAAATATTTTCATTAAAAATTAACTCTATTGTACACATTTAATGACACCTGGTCATTAAATTGGTATCAGCTTTTTGAACAGTCCATTCCATATTTAGGCCCCGTTGCTGTTATAATAACCTCCACTTTTCTTTGAGATGTTTCACTAGATTTTGGGGAGATTTGTGCTCATTCAGCTACCAGGATGTTAGTAAATTTGGGAAGTGATGTAGGTGAGGTGAGGAGGCCTGGAGTGCAGTCAACATTCACATTCATCCCCAAGGTGTTCAGGGTTAAGGTCAGAGCTCTATAGCAGGAGATCTTCCACTCCAAACCATGTAAACTGTATCTCATAGAGCTGGTTTTGTGGCCTTGTCATGCTGGAACAGTTTTGGGTCTCCAATACACACTTTGGAGAAATACAAAATTTTTCTTGCCATCTGTTGTGATCCACATATTTGTTAACATAAATTAACATAAATCTCACTTTTAAGACTCTTCGACATCTTAAAAGTGAAAAAAAAAGGAATTCTGTATTTAATGTACGCATCCCACATGTAGGTGTAAAGTGCGCTTATTTGATACATATCTACTCTTTTTTCCCTTTTTTTCCTCACTGGTTGACAGATGCAGGAGTTTTGCTACACTGAGCACTTCAGTGCATTGATTAGCCCGTTAAGAATTAATGCCTAATTAAATCAGAAGTTGAGTGGCTTTTGGGAGCTGTACGCTGTTTGGACTCACATTGATTCACTTCTGTGCTTGTGTGTGTGTGTGTGTGTGTGTGTGTGTGTTTGTGTGTGTGTGTGTTTTTCTTGGCAGATATAAAAGAGACCTTTCTAATCAAACATCAAACTGCATTAGGTCAGCAACACACACACACACACACACACACACACACACACACACACACACACACACACACACACACACACACACACACACACACACACACACAGTTCTTTGAATAAAGACCAGAATGGGAACAACTAATACCGCAGCTGGAAAATTGTAATATATAATCCTGTATATGGAGACGCAAAAATCCATCTTGTGTCTGCGATATGATGTTGCATAAACAAAAAACCCTTTAAGATTGTCTTTTTTGTTTCATCTCAAATAAGAAACCTCTCCACAAAAATGTGCTCCAACCTCAATGTACAGATAAATTAACATATATTAAACAGACAAAAGTATTGGAACACCTGACTTTTCCAGCCATATGTGGTTCTTCTCCAAACTGTTTCCATAAAAATGGAGGCATGCATTTGTGTAGGAAGATATTGGATGTGGGAACATGAAATTTCCCTTTCACTTGAACTATAAGATACAAAACCTGACAATATCCCCATGTACAACGCCAGCTCCATGAAGATATATTTTACATGAGTTCTAGTGGAAGATCTCCTGCTATAGAGCTCTGACCTCAACCCTAGTGAGCACCTTCGGGATGAATGTGAACTCTGATTGCACCACAGGCCTCCTCACCTCACCTACATCAATGTAGGTGTGGCTTGTGTTCCCTTGTGGCTGAATAAACACAAATCTCCACAAGCACAATCCAAAATCTAGTGGAACATCTAGAAGAGTGGAGGTTATTATAACAGTAAATGGGAACTAAATGTGGAATGGGATGTTAAAAAAGCACATACTAATTTTATGGAGAGGTGTCCATAAAGTCCAGATAGTGTAGATTAAGATAAGCTGCCATTTGAATGTTTTTTTTGAGCTCTTATTTATATTTTTTCGCTTAAATACTTGAAAGCAGTTTGAATAATATCCTAGAAATACTTCAATAAAACGATTTGGGAACTTGTTTAGGATTTGTATTCGTAATTTAAGTGTAATACAATCTTTTGCATGATCGAAAGGTTTGATTAGGTAAAGAATTGAAAAGAATTTTAAAATGGGAGATATGGGAATATACTAAAGAAGATCAAGGAAAAATCTCAGAGGTAAGATTCCGGTGAGTTTTGAATTTTTTGTAGACAAAATGCATAGAAAAAATCTTTAAGGAAATGCTGGTAACACTTTATTTTAGAGATCAGAAATTAGTCAGTAAGTAGTGGCTAATAACCGCTTTTGTTAATGACTAGTTATGCTTTTGGTTTTATATAATTAGAACCCTACAGTAATTCATATTCTAAACTATACTTTCTACATGCTAAACTACTCTAGATACTGTATGTATGTGCATATCTCAACGCCAACAGGCAGGGTTTGTTTTAAGATACATAAATAAATAAAACAAACAAAGTAAACAAAAAATCAATCAATTAATAAATTAATGAGACAAAGTAGAATCATCTGATGTGTGGCTGCTTTTTTCGATCCCCAAATTGGCAACACGTTTTTTTTTTTTGTTTTTTTTTTGCTGAACATTACAGCAGAAATCTCCTTATGGAAATATAACACATGACTCGTGATAATTATGTATTAAATGATAGAGCTTAAGAAATACCTGGACGTCAGCTTGTCAGATGATTATTCTCAAAATAAATATGCTAAAAAAAGGAATACCTGGAGAAAGTTCTTGTTTTTGTGCATGTTATAGTAATAAGAACTGCCCTGCTCAGTATTTCTCTTCCTTCTCCATTTTTTTGCCGTTTCAACAATAGGTTTGCTCTCTTAGCTTTACCTCTATTATATCAAATTATTAATGATTCGTTGCATTTTCTTTAAGAACAAATGCAAGATTACAAATTTTGAATTCTAACTTTTTATAAATAATCTGACTATTTTGGACTCTCTAATGATAGTTTCTCTCTTTCTCTCTTTCCCATATATATATATATATATATATATATATATATATATATATATATATATATATATATATATATATATATATATATATATATATATGCATGTATTACAAATAAATTTGGACTAAAAAATGTTTACAAGAAAAACTTTTTAGAAAACAAAAACAACAGAAGTTCTAAATATGGTGTTATAGATCAAATATACAGCCAATGAGCAAGTCGTCATAGAAATAACAGGTGTGTAAGGACTGTGTTTGATTTAGATGTATACCAATATAACCAGTGACATCATATTAAACCAGACACACACACCCACACACACACACACACACACACACACACACACACACACACACACACAAGCAGGCGTAACAGTGCGTTAGTGTTGTGGTGTGACGAGGCCGTCGGGAGCTGGTCGTTTCGCCTGTCAGACAAGAAGGGGTTTGCTCGCTTTAATTTATTGTGGCCGGTGCGTTTGTCTCGGCTTTAGTAGGGCGTGAAGCGACTGTACGCTCCTCGGCAGAGGCTAGCCTGCAACATCAAAGATGAAAAAAGAGGGGGGGCAGTCAGAGTGATAACGGCGAAAAATGCCTTCCTTCTCCTTCCTCACTACTTTCCTTCCTGAAGAGGGTAATCTCAGGAATTTTTTTTTCACATTTACTTCTTTTTGCAGTTAAGGGCCTTGCTCAGGGGCCCCGGGGTTGGAAGGCCCTTACAATCAGAAGTCCAATATCCTAGCTAGCACTTCCCACTTTTTAAGAGGCTGTGGTGTGTTTTCCTGAAGGAAGCTGCTTGTGAATTGATTGCACATACAGTATATAAAATGTGTGTTAGTGTTACAAGCATTTATTTGATGCTGATGTAGAGAGAAAGTTCACTGTAACTCTTCAAATTGTAACCGTTTTTTTTATTTGTGTTCTACTTCTCCTATATTTCTGCATACAAACAAAAAACTCCCCGAAAACCTGGACTTTATGAACCTATTGCTTTAGGGCACATGGCAATTTTATGTAAATTGCATGATAAGTTTTGGCTTGTGATTTCTCATGAAGTGTAATTTTTCTAGAGCAGCAGCTTTGGCAATAGTGTAGCTACAAATCCTAAATGAAATAAAATAGATAAAAGAATAACAACATTTTTTTTCCATAAAAAAAAGTAATTGTAATCATTGGTTAGTTCTGGTTTAAAAAAAAATAAACATGAGCCTTGTCTCTTTACTCAAATATGGATCTTTACTTATTTACTCAATAATCCCTTTACTCACTTAAACAATTCATGAGCAAATCATGATCGTGATCACAGCAGTGACTTTTGTGTGCACTGATACTAACACCAACACTCTATGGACAAAAGTTTGTGGACAACTGACCAGAAGATTGCTGTTTTGCTGTTAGAATAACCGTCACTCTTCTGGGGAAGATGTTCCTCTAGATGTTGGGATGTGCTTGTGGACAGATTTCGCTCATTCAGCTAGAAAGGTGTTCAAAAGGGTTGAAGTGAGAGCTCTATAGAATGAGATCTTTCACTCCATCCCATATAAAGCGTATCTTCATGGTGCTGGCTTTGTGCACAGGGGCATTGTCATGCTGGAACAGGTTCCGTGTTTGTGTGAAGGGAAGTAAAGAGAAAATTTCAGTCTACTGCATCCTTAGACGTCCTGTACATTTGTGTGCCTCGAACTGTGTGGTAACAGTTTTGGTAAGAACCACATATGCCTGGAAAATTCAGGTGTTACAATACGTTTGTCCATATAGTGAATTTATTTGAAAGTATATTATTGGCTGTTGGACAGAAATCAGACACAACAGCATTCAGTGTTTCCCCCAAAACAGAACATATATTTAACAAGCTCAAGATTTACTATACTATATAACTAGAATTTGACATTTATTACCTACTAGCTACAGAGTTACTGATCATGTCAAGTCTATTTATATCAGATCTATTAAAAGATTACATTTTATAGACCTTTCCAAATTCAGAAAGCAAATCTATTATGGAAAACCACGTCACAGAGACCTCCTGACGTCCTAATGAAGACAGAGACCTCCACGAGCTTTCCTGCTGTAATTCAGCTGCAACACTAACACATCCCCTACGATCTCCTCGTAATTATTAGACGTTCCTAATATAAAGTAGGATTAAAATGTGAAGCCGTCTGGATCTTCGTTTCCTCCAGGAAAGAAAAAATAAAACGCTCGTTTCAAAGAGACGTCCTGTTAATATTCTCTTTTAAGTCTGTCTAAAGGTGCCAACCTTGCTGCCAATGGCTTTAACGCGTCGTGATCCTCATCAGACCCAGCTCTGGCTTTTACGCTCCTCTCCACGGGCCACATCTCAAACCATCAAAGGCGCACTTTCCCTAATTGAGAAGAACTTCAAACTTTCATTCGAGTCGAAGAAGCGTTGCTGAACTTTCTTCTCCGCGCCGGAGAAATAGATCCTCGCGCGTTCTCCGAGGAGCTAATTACCGAATTACAGTCTTTTTTAAATGCAAAGGAGCGCTGCGTTCTCGTCCAGAGATGTTAATCAATTATGATGAAAGAATTAGGTGCTGTAGAATTGTATTCTTTCTACATCAGCATCACCCTTACA
>NC_139579.1:2605804-2610804 GCF_946808225.1 Silurus aristotelis
GGGAACGACACTCACGCTCCATAGGCGGGGATGGGTGGAGGAGGCGGAGCTGTGCGGAATGTATTATAAACTGCTCGTCCTCTTCCTCTTAAATTAGCTCCTCTGTATGCTACAGTTGCCCCTGTGGCTGCATAGGGAAACCCTGTTACTGCAGAGTGAAACAAAGAGAGAGAGAGAGAGAGAGAGAGAGAGAGAGAGAGAGCGAGAGAGAGAGAGAGAGAGAGAGAGAGAGAGAGAGAGAGAGAGAGAGAGAGAGAGAGAGAGAGAGAGAAATGCATTTCAGTAATCGTTTTTAATGGTTTGATCATCATCATGTTCACACTGTAAACACTTAGTATAGCAGACCCCACGCCCACATCAACCCACACACTTGCATGTACCATAGTAACGCTGTAAAATGGGACACAGGTTTTATTGTGTAATCACAATTTCAGAATTTTCTTTAACAAACACTCCACAAGTAATAAATAAAATACAATAAAATAAAAAATAATAAATAATAATAAAAAAGTTAAGGAATTTCACCTTTCAGTTTGAAATCTAGACAATGCTAGATGGTTCAAACTGGAAGAGATTTTGGTAGAAGAACTGTAATTTAGAACTTAAGGACTACACCAGAACTCTTTTTAAGATTTCAGCACAACAAAACAAACCAATAATAATAATAAAAAAACACAGAGTCATCACAAAGCCACCATGATCCAGACATTTTTAGAGAGACAAAAAGAAATCACTAGTATGTGTTTGGGAATCCTGCCAGGATTCAACACCACCAATCTCTTTGATGTTGACTGTTTAAGTCGTCAACACGCTGAGCATCTAATCTAGGGATGAGAGCAGCTATCTAATCAATGGATAGTGCTTAATTACCACCTTCTCACACACACACACACACACACACACACACACACACACACACACACACACACACACACACACACACTTATTTAAGTGGTAAGTGGTACTCAAACGGGATACAATTAATTCTATGAGACAACTGGAGGAAGTCCTTCAGCTACTTCAGCCATTTCAGAATGTTCTCACGCTCAACTGTAATATCACTGTTTCCCTCTTCGTGTGACACACTCTGGTTCTTATCTTTTCTCTATTCTGTTCAAAAGTTTATAACCCCTGTTACAGCTTCTCATTTATTTTTCCTCCTTTTTTTCTAATTTTGTAATTGGATGCTCACACAGCAGCTCCATAAAAAAAAAACCTTTATAGAAACTATGGTACGTTAACCAAATCGTAGCTGTCCATGGTACTGAATCACATTGTTAATATTGTTGAGTTAGATTCTGTAATTGAATTGCAGCTGTCTATGGTGCTGAAAAAAATCTGTCCATGGTGCTGAAAAAAAACCTGGTCCATGTTACTGAATCACACTTCCGTGTGCTGAATTAGACTCTGTAACTGAGTTGCAGCTGTCCATGGTGCTAAAAAACAGCTGTCCTTGTTACTGAATCACTGTTAGTTGTGCTGAATCAAACTCTTTATGGGTTTGCAGCTGTCTATGGTGCTGAAAATCAGTTGTATATGGCGCTAAATTACAGTATCCCTGTTACTGAGAAGCAACTGTCCATAGTGCTGAATCACAGTGTTCATAATATTGAATCACAGACCTTTCAGCAGCTTTCAAATAGTTGAATCATAGCCTTCCTGTTGCTTTTTGTAGCTGTCCATTGTGCTGAATCATATTTGTTGATTGTACTGTATTACATCTCTGTTACTAAGTTACAGTTGTCCATGGTGCTGAATCACACTGTTCATAGTGCTAAATTTCAGTATCCCTGTTACTGAGAAGCAGCTGTCAGTGGTGCTGAATCAGACTGTTCATGGTGTTGAATACCATATTATCAATTACTCGTCTGTAGCTGTCCATAGTGCTGAATCATATCTATGTGTATGATTCTGACTCATAACCCTATTGTTGTACTGAATCTAATTATTTAAAACCATGATATTGAATCACATGTATGCTTGCTATATAGTCCCTCAGAAGAAGAAATAAGAAATAAGGCAGCTCTCACACTAAGTGTTACTGAATCACATCTGTCCAATCTACTGAATCGTATTTCCCCCATGCGACTGATGTACTTTTTTTTAAATCATCAGTATTACACTAAAAATTTACTAGTTTTCACATAGAACAGTGTGTGGTGTTAAATCACAGCCCCACAGAGTCCATGATGTTGAATTATGGCTGTTTGTGGTGCTGAATTATAGACGTCCATGATGCTGAAGTGCTTTGTTTCATCATTCCTGCTACAATAACACTTTAATAGTTTAGATTTATGGGCGTGTATGGTGCTAAATCCCAGCTGTCCATGGTTCCCCGGTGCAGAATGCAGCTGGAGTTTCATTATGTTCCAGTCTGTATGTTTCCACTGAACTATGGTACTGTGTAAAGAAAAAAAAAAACAACAAAGAAAATTTAGTTCTCCACCACACACTTTCTTGGTGTATGCCATGATATCAGATAAATACTAGTACATGATTCCAACCAGAGAACCAGAGAAGCCTCTCTCTCAGGAAGCACATTTTGGGCGATTACTTCATTTCCCCCCTCAGACAGGGAACACAATCACACTGAAATAAACTAATCCCAGTCTCTGTTCCTGTCTCCAGTTCCCTGCTGCTCTCACTGTGCTCACAGGGAGGTTTATGTTGCAGGATAGAGAAAAAGAGAGCTGTTTTGGCGCCATTCAGACCCCCCCAGTGGTACCCCCAGTGGTACTAAAGAGGTTCTCCTGCCTCCCCTAATCACTCCACCCCCTCTTTTGCCAATAGTCTGAGCAACAGAATAATGAAAGATCAGAGTGACCTATAAAGAGAGCAACAGTGAGAGAACAACACCTGAATAAAAGAGCCAACCACAAAAACATTATAAAAAATTAGACTAGAACCCCAGAAATAAAGCATCACTCCAGAAAATACTTTTTGAAAAGCATCAGAGCCCTAAAAATGCACCAGAAGCCTATAGAATAATTTAAGAACAGCATCAGTACTCTTGAAATGCATTAATACTCCAAATAATAATTGTAGAACAGCTTCGGCTTAGTAGATTTGCAGATCTAACCTGGATCGGAAGTAAGAAACTGCATCATGACTCAAAAATATGTAGAATGGAAAAGAGTTTTGGAACAAAACCTATTAACCACATCAGAACAGCATCAGAGCAGCACCAGTATTAAGTGTAAAAGCACATCACTTTATGTCTGTATCAGAACTACAAAACTTCATTCAATCTCAAAGTAATTACAGAATAGCATCTGCTGTACAGATCCGAACCCTGAAATAGAACCACAGAACAAAACTGCTAATCTAGAACAGAACTTCAGGACTGTGTCAGAACTTTCAAACTGAATACAAATCTACTGAACTATATCCGAACTTTCATCTTGTTTCCTCGCTTCTCTTGTTTATCTTCAGGAGATGTACGGTCGGTCACATTTATCACATCCTTGGTTTCAGTCAGTCCTGCATTCCTGTGTGTGTGTGTGTGTGTGTGTGTGTGTGTGTGTGTGTTTGTGTGTGTTAGATTAAAGAACGTGTCTCTCTGGGCCCAGCTGGTCAGCATATGCTGCCGTTTAGGCTTGGCAAACTGCGCTGAAAAATTAGCAGCCGATGAATCATAGCAGCCGAGAGCCTTCCGCCTGCTACACGCTAAAACCCTCTGCGTGATTTATTACACCATCGCGAACAGACACGTTTGTGTGTGTGTGTGTGTGTGTGTGTGTGTGTGTGTAATTATGCATATGTTATTATACAGGATATCTCTGAATGCATGTGTAATGATGTGTGGATTCACAGTTTTGTATGCACGTGTGTTTGTGTGTGAGACATATAAAGAGTTACCACATCATCATGTATAGCTGATATTCCTGTGTGTGTTTGTAAGCTGTGTGAGATGTTCCTGTGAACAGAGCTCAACCTATAAAATGATCCACACACCACAAAACTAAAAAAACACACATGCATCAAAAACAAAAAAATGATCACACACATGTGACGGCATGTCAACAATTCTGATCACTCTATTTATATTATGGCTGCACTGCCACATGTTAGATATGTACTTTATAGAGTGTATGGAATAACTCACTCTCGGTTGTGCTAAAATGTGTCTCTGTGATCAGTAGTGTAGTGATGTGTTACTGTTAACAACATTTTTTTCTCCAATGCCACAACAATTCACTGACAATTATATATTTATTTTCAATGTATTAAAATTATGGATGTGAGCTGTAAATTGGCCTAAAAAATCTAGGGTTAGGGTTACGGTTAGGATTAGGGTTAGGGTTAGCCTAGACCAAAAAATCTCTGAACTCAAATCTAGAAGTGCATCAGAAGTTTAGAACTGTATTTCTGAACAATGTCAGGACTTGCATTGAGCTCTAAAACATAAAAAAAAGAACAGAAGTAGTAAAATAATTTTAGAACAGCTTAGAAATTCTAGAATTGAAAAAGAACTTTAGAAAAATCTGAACTCTCAAATTGAATCGGTGCTCTATATAAACAGAAACAGAAGCATTTTGAAATCATTACTTTAGAAACAGCACTGGAGGTCTAGAAAATTATGTCAGAACAGTTATAGGATTGAATTTGTATTCTAAAGGGAAAAAATAAAACAGAAGCTGAGCTCTCGAAGATGGACCATTACTATAGAATACGTTCTCAAATGCTTATAAGAACTACATTGGAAGCCTGGAAAATAAATTAGTACTCTACAAATGTAATAATTTCATAACAGTGTCCAGAATTTAGAAATGTTATCGTTATTATAAAAAAAACATCTTAGGACAGCAACAGAACTCTGGAATTACACATTGCTATACATTCTTTTTTAGGAACAGAATTAGAAAATCAGCCAACAATCTAGAGAAATAATTACTTCAGTTCTTTTTTAATGTTTTAGAGTTCCAATGCAACTCCAGAATTGAATCTTAAAACAGCAACAAAATGTTTTAAGAACAACAATTGAAATCTGTAAATTAAAT